>NC_059229.1:3459428-3614428 GCF_020615455.1 Coregonus clupeaformis
GCATTCCACGCTGCGTCTTGGTCCTCTGTGTATGACGATCGTGACAGAAGATCCCACCAATACAGGACCAAGCAGCGTGCCCAGGAGCAGACAGCCTGGACGTGGGAGCAGATATTGGACGGGCAGGGGTCCTGGACTTGGGAAGAAATCCAGGCCGGGATGGATCGCCGTCCGTGGGAGGAGACGGTGGAGGCGCGCCCGAGAGAGGACCAGCGGCGCCAACCGGGCCGTCGTCGGATCGGCGAGAGGCACCCCCAATAAATTTTTAGGGGGGGGCACATGGCATGGACGACGGGGCTGCTGGAGGCAGATAAGGGGCGAGTTCGTGGACGAGGAGAGAAGGCCACCGGGTTACGGGAGCCATTGGTGAGAAGAGGGAAGGAAGATGTAGAGGCACGGCGAGAGGTACTGAGGTGTGTTGCCAGTCCGGTCCGGCCCGTTCCTGATCCCCGTGTAAGGCCAGTGGTGTGTGTTCCCAGTACGGTCCGGCCTGTTCCTGTCCCTCGCACCAAGCCTACGGTGCACGTCGCCAGCCCGGCCCGGCCTGTTCCTGCCCCTCGCACCAAGCCTACGGTGCGCGTCGCCAGCCCGGCCCGGCCTGTTCCTGCTCCCCGCACCAAGCCAATGGTGCGCATCGCCAGCCCGTCCCGGCCTGTTCATGCTCCCCGCACCAAGCAAATGGTGCGCGTCGCCAGCCCGGCCCGGCCTGTTCCTGCTCCCCGCACCAAGCCTATGGTGCGTGTCGCCAGCCCGGCCCGGCCTGTTCCTGCCCCTCGCACCAAGCCTACGGTGCGCGTCGCCAGCCCGGCCCGGCCTGTTCCTGCTCCCCGCACCAAGCCAATGGTGCGCGTCGCCAGCCCGGCCCGGCCTATTCCTGCTCCCCGCACCAAGCCAATGGTGCGCGTCACCAGCCCGGCCCGGCCTGTTCCTGCTCCCCGCACCAAGCCTATGGTGCGTGTCGCCAGCCCGGCCCGGCCTATTCCTGCTCCCCGCACCAAGCCTATGGTGCGCGTCGTCAGCCCGGTCTGGCCCATTCCTCCTCCCCGCACCAAGCCTGTGGTGCGCATCGTCAGCCCGGTCCGGCCCGTTCCTGCTCCCCGCACCAAGCCTATGGTGCGCATTGTCAGCCCGTTCCGGCCCGTTCCTGCTCCCCGCACCAAGCCAGGGGTGCACGTCGTCAGCCCGGTCCGGCCCATTCCTGCTCGCCGCACCAAGCCTGTGGTGCGCATCGTCAGCCCGGTCCGGCCCGTTCCTGCTCCCCGCACCAAGCCAGGGGTGCGCGTCGTCAGCCCGGTCCGGCCCATTCCTGCTCCCCGCACCAAGCCTGTGGTGCGCGTCGTCAGTCCGGCACAGCCCGTGCCCGTTTCACCGGTGCCTGGTCAGGTACCGGTCAGCTGCTCCACACCGGAGCCTAAGCAATCCGCTCCACCGATGTCCAGTCCAGCTCCAGCCAGCGGGACCAGACCAGGGGCACTACGGGGGGGTTATTAGAGGGTGGTGGTCACGCCCGGAGCCGGATCCGCCTCCGAGGAGGAATGCCCACCCGGCCCTCCCCTGTTCGGTTTATGTTTGTCGCAGTCCGCGTCTTTGGGGGGGGGGTACTGTCACGCCCTGGCTCTGGGACTCTGTTATGTTGAGCCAGGGTGTGTAGTTTCTGTGTGTTTGTGTTCTGTGTTTAAGTTCTAGTTCATGTGTAGCTATGTTGGCCGGGGTGGTTCTCAATCAGAGGCAACGTGAATCAGCTGTTGCTTGTTGTCTCTGATTGGGAACCATACTTAGGCAGCCGTTTGGCAGTAGTGTATTGTGGGATCTTGTTCCGTGTATGGTTAGTGTTTGTAACCAAGGACGTCACGTTATCGTTTTGTTGTTTTGTTCGTGTGATCATTCAAATTAAAAGTATGTTCGCATTCCACGCTGCGCCTTGGTCCTCTGTGTATGACGATCGTGACACATGGTTACACGTGGTCTGCAATTGTGAGGCCGGTTGGACGTACTTCCAAATTTTCTAAAACGGTGTTGAAGGTGGCTTAAGGTAGAGAAATGAACATTAAATTCTCTGGGAACAGCTCTGGTGGTCATTCCTGCAGTCAGCAAGCCAATTGCACGCTCCCTCAAAGCTTGAGACATCTCTGGCATTGTGTTGTGTGACAAACCTGCACATTTTAGAGTGGCCTTTTATTGTCCCCAGCACAAGATGCACCTGTGTAATGATCATGCTGTTTAATCAGCTTCTTGATTTGCCACACCTGTCAGGTGGATGGATAATCTTGGCAAAGGAGAAATGCTCACTAAAAGGGATGTAAACAAATTTGTGCCCACATTCTTTGAGAAATAAGCTTTTTGTGTGTATGGAACATTTCTGGGATCTTATATTTTTGTTCAGTATAATTCTACGAATACTATTTGCATCAAACGAGGGTAGAACTGTTGAAAACTGCGCTGCTTGAAAACCTTTGCTTTCCTTCATATTTCAGGTGTCTTGTTTTGGTTCGAGAAGATGGTAAATTACACAGTTGTATACGGAAAGGTTTAACACTCAGGGACCTGCTTATAACTGCTCTAATACTCAAATCCCCCAACATGCATGCACTGAAAACAGCAGATAATGCATACCTATAGAATTTGAATTTCACTATGGCAGACAAAAATTCTGATTGATGTGTATGGATGTTGTATACAGTGCGCAAACATTGTTTATGTGGCAATAAAACACTGTTATACCCTTCCTTTAAATTCAAGGCATACGACTGAAACATATGGGACTTTTGAGATAAGAAGAGAATATGGTGAATGCCGCTTGCCTTCCCAGCTGCTCTGATGTTCACTTCTATGTGTTTTTTACTGCATTAAGTAGAGTAGTGGGTGCTGTGAAACACTGAGGGGTCAACACAATTAAACAGGAAACAGATGTGTTTGGAAACATCAAGGTTAGGAAGAAGCCACAGCCGACACTTTGTACCAAACAAGGATGTCAAAGTGTGAATGAACTCTGAATCTAGTTACACAGGTTACCAATTCCTTGAGAGAGAGGGAAAGAACAGCATATAGAGAGGCAGAGAGAGAGAGATCTAGTTACACTGATTTGAACACCATCTGGAAGTTTTCTACAGTACAGAAGAGAAACTGGAAAGAAAAGGAAATTTGTCATAACAAAGTTTATTCCCTGACATAGTGTGTAATCAAGATCTGGCGAATGCTACCAGGACGGAGACTTATTCACCTCAGGTGGCTGGTTAAATGACTCCATTGAAAGACTGGGGGCCAAATAAAAGTTAATGTTAGTAGCGCCCAAAGGCTTTTAGCACTTGCAACGAGCCATGAAATTACTGCCTGGCTGGGTGGAAACGGAAGGGGCAGGTCCTCTGGGAATTGCTACCTCACATATTTTTGATGGGAGTGTGTGTGTGTGGTGGGGGGCTGCCTCTTTGTGTGTGTGTGTGTGTGTGTGTGTGTGTGTGTGTGTGTGTGTGTGTGTGTGTGTGTGTGTGTGTGTGTGTGTGTGTGTGTGTGTGTGTGTGTGTGTGTGTGTGTGTGTGTGTGTGTGTGTGTGTGTGCGAGGAGGGTGACAGGGGACTCAAATCTCACAGCAACTCTCCCAAGTAGTCTAATTTCCAGAATTGGTGTGTGTTGAGTAAAGTATATAAAACACTTTTCGCTATTGACTAGCTATTGTTTCAGACAACATGATTCCTCCACAAACAATGGATTTGAATAAATATGCAGATTAAATATTCATAGACAGGCTAATTAGTCATCAGAGTGCCTATGATACTGATAGGGACACTGCTACCCCAGAGAGAAACATTTTTCATAATACTGTATCACAGTTGAGTTGCATTAAATTCAAAGAGATTTCTGAGATGAGACAAATTCCTAGACGTTGATAAAGTTCTAGCCAAGGCATGACGTCAGCCTCAGAAGAAGACATTCATTAGCAGTATGCATATGACGTGCTGCTGCTGTCTCTGCTCCTCTCCCTATCAAGTCATGCCTGGCAAGAGAACTGATAACAGACAAATGTGAAAACCCAGATAAGGAAGTGAATGCAAATATTTCTGATTTTCCTTCTGAATTCTGGGTAAAAATGTCAGTAAAGGGGCCTCCCGAGTGGCGCAGCGGTCTAAGGCACTGCATCGCAGTGCTTGAGGCGTCACTACAGACCCGAATTTAATCCCGGGATGTGTCGCAGCCGGCCGCGACCAGGAGACCCATGAGGCGGCTCACAGTTGGCCCACCGTCGTCCAGGTTTGGCCGGCCGGGATGTCCTTGTCGCTCTAGCGACTCCTTGTGGCGGGCCGGGTGACTTCAGTCGTCAGTTGTACGGGGTTTCCTCTGACACATTGGTGCGGCTAGCTTCCGGGTTAGACGAGCAGTGTGTCAAGAAGCAGTGCGGCTTGGCATGGTCGTGTTTCGGAGGACGCATGGCTCTCGACCTTCGCCTCTCCCGAGTCCGTACGGGAGTTGCAGCGATGGGACAAGACTGTAACTACAAATTGGGGAGAAAAAGGGGTAAAACAAAGTGTGTATTTTGTGTGTTCTTTTCTCTCTCAGTTTGTCATAAAATGACTCCTCTTTTGGGGTTTTTCTAAATTGGCTTTTCTTCCAGCAGTGTTGGCTGTGTGTACTGTGTGGCTCTGTATTAAGCTGTTTGTTTGGGGCTGGTCATTTGTTTCCATAATTACAGTGATGATAGTAGCATAATTGTTTCTAAATCGCCACTGTGCGTCTGTGTTAGAAGGTTGCAATAGACATTACAGGATTTGAGAATTTGTTAGAATAAATGCCCATAATTCTGAGACCAAAGTAGATTTTTTGGGGATCACAAAACAAACATTTTCTGAGAAAACAAAAATATTTTGCATAAATCACTAAAGCCAGTTAATTTGCAGGAATTGATTGGCCAACTATGCTTTGTATTGACAATTCTTTCTTCAAGGTAGGCTATTTAAGATACTGAAAATGTCACGTGTGACCCATTTGCATGCAATCTAGATGAAGAATTTCTATTGGATAATTGATGAGTCATGTGATTTGGATTCTGTGTATTTAAACCCCCCTGTTTTTGTGTTCTAGGCAGCTGCTCACAGGAGGCTAATGCAGTCCAGAGGCATGGTGGAGCCTATGTTTTGCTAGTGCATGTAGGGCGTTATTTGGTGAGTGCATGGCTAATGGAGGTTGTTTAAGATTAAATGGAAGTCTTGAAAAGATGGACGCCTGCCACACTGCACCACTTCCTGTGCCCCTTTGTTTTCTTTGTTTTGGTTTGTATAATTATTTTAACTATGGTTTTAGCAAACAAAACAATCGAAAGGAAATGAGAAACTGGAATGTGTTTGAAATGGAAATATTGAAAAACATGCCTTAGTAAATGTTAAAAACTATCCCTTCATTGTCTGCCTCTGCTTCACTCTGCCTGCTCAACCCAGACCTAGAACTTGTCACTTTGTACCTTGTGACATTTGGCGTAGTCGGCAGGATCTGGGCCACTGAGTGGAAAGTTGTAGAACAGGGCCAGTTTTGGTTTGCTTTTACTGTTCTGTGTTCTCCAAAGTTCTGCAGTCTCTCCCATGGGTGGTTTTGACGATAGCTGGGGCAGAAGAGGAAGCCATCCCCTGCTGTTCTGAGAGACTGTGTGACCTAACTGGCCTGGGGTGTGCTAAGGTGCCCTATGGGCGAAGGCTGAGCAGCTCTAAGGACATGGCTGGAGATGTGTGGCCTGTTGAGGCTGAAGGGGATGTGCAAGCCAAGGGGACAGGTCAACACTGCTGTGGGGGCTGCCAACAGCTGGATTGAGTAGTCCACAAAGTGGGTGAGCGGCGGAGCTGAGGTGACGGCTGGGCAGCTGCTGGATGTCACACCTATCATTGCCTGGCAGTCAGGATGCCGGCCCAGTGGAGGAGTGGGGCTACCACAGGTCGACCAGGTGAAGAGGAGGCAGGGGATGGCAAAATACAAAATGGCCCTGGCTGCTGCAGGACACCATGTGGGAGAGCTGCAAGCAGGTATTGGAGCACTGTATTCGCAATGGGACCTGTTTGTATATTTGAGTATATGCGGGGGGGTTTTGTGACACATCACCTTTTTCTAACTGTGTGAAATAAATTATGGCACGTGTTTTGCAGTGCTTTTATGCACTATCAAGTATGAAGACGTACTCCTTTTAAATATGGAAAACCATGCCTTAATGAATGTTAAAAACGGTCCCTTCGATGTCTGCCTCTGCTTCACTCTGCCTGCTCAACCCAGACCTAGAACCTGTCACCTTCCACCTTGTGACAAATACATAATGTGTCTCTATGCCTTATTTTCTAGTTCCCAGAATCTCCATCAAAATGTGCCCTGAAATTACAGTATTGTTCTACTAAACATGGGTTTATCACTTGAGGGAGTGTCAATATCATCGACTGTACACACAGTGAAAGTACAACATGCAACATTGCATAATTTAACCTTAACAGCCATATTGATCTGTCCTGTGCTTATCTGTCCTCAGATCAGAGCTTAGAGTGAGCCTTAGCACTGGGCTGTTTGGGTTAATTGAACACCCACACATACAGAAGACAAAAGGATCCAATGCACTCCATATAGTAGTGTTGTATTTTATATGATTTCATATTGCACTGAGGCATATGCTGAAATTATTAAACACACACACTTGCTCACATCTTTCAATGATAGCAGCTGGATCAACACTCAAGATCCAACAGAACAGAAAAACAACATTGCTCGTTCTCATTCAAATATATTTTAAGTCATGCAATCAATTAAAATGTTTACACAAAGTGAAAGTCTTACTAGAAATAGAGTGGACAGTGTGGTAGTACATAGGAATAGTCTACATTAAGACATCACTATCTATAAGCAGTTGAGAATATACACTGTACTTTTTACAGTAAATGACTGGCCGCACAGTAGCCAGTAGCTAATTGTATTTTTTTTGCTGTAAATTTACAGCAATTTGTTACAGTGTTGTGTAAATAATACCCAAACAAGAATAATTAACACACTTTAATTCGGTTGAATGAGCAATGGGGGAAGGGCCGGATGCCACTGTTAATTGAGGACTGAATTTATTCAAGAAATGTGTTAAAGATGTGAAATGTTAACTGGTTAATATGTACCTCATGGGATTTAAATGCTAGTCATGGCACAACAACAACCTGCTGGCCTAAGAATGGTCTTTTGTCATGAAGAAATAGATTGGCATTTGGCAATTAATCATACTCTAGAAGAGCCAATCTGACTGTGTTGCATCCACTATATTATATAGATAATTTGAGATGCAAGTACAATGTTTGACTCTGGAGGATAACATAGAAGAATTCGGAATTCCCATAATGTTGATATAACCTTACTTATGAAGAGATAGTACCAGTGGCAAACTCTGCATGAGTGTTTGACAGGCCAATTGACCATGATGACACAAGGAGACTCAGCCCTCTCCTCTTCTTTCCTTTCCTTTCCTCTCCTTTCCTTCCTCTCATATCCTCTCCTCTCCACTCCTCCCTTCCTCTCCTCTCCTTTCCTCTTTCCCCCTCCTCTCCTCTGCTCTGCAATGGCAGTGATACACATGGTTCAGGTACTAGCACAGTCCCAGAGGAGATGAACACAACTCAAAAAGGAGGGTACTGCAGGAATTCATTTCACTGCTATGGACAGACAGATCTCACACATCTGTCAGATCTGCCCATCAAAATGGTTCTGTACATTAAAATAATGTCACGGGTAAGAAAATGTGTCGGTCAGCCAGGGAATTGTAAAGATGTACAAAGCAAGCTATTGGAAACGTTGGGCCATACTTAACCTCTGGCTGTACTCTCATTGCCATACTGGCTGTGTTTTTTTTTGTGTGTGTCAGAGTGTAAAGGAGTTCAACTCATCTTGCCCTGTCCAGAAAAGCAGGTCTTATGCCATCCAAAGTACTAGGCCTACTTTTAATTTTTTTTCAATTGCACTAACAATTTGCTGCATTAAAGAACAAACCAGATACCACAATGCATATAATCAAAACATTCCCTTATGCTCCAAATGTACTGCCTCTTCCCTTTGTGTGATTTTAGCAGGTATATTGAAATGTATTTGCTCCAACCAACTAGTTATAAATATTCAGTTCCCTATAAGTAGTCTGGCCTTCACCCATCCCTCCATCTGTGTGGGGAGCCTTCATTATGATAAAGGCTTAAGGAGTATATGGGATGCAGCTAATCTCCCAATCCTTCCATACACTGAGGTGACATCGAGGACGGCTGTGTTAGATAGGAGCATATGTGGCGTAATAAAACTGGGTGCCAGACGAGGGGCCCCAGTGGACAGTGTGTGATGAAGAGAGAGTAGAGGGGAATATTTCAAATGAGCTCAAGAATAGAGATAAGGAGGCCTAGGAGGATTCCATCTGCATAGCTGCCTGCCTAGCTGCCTAGCTGATGGCCTGCTCCCAGGAAGGAAGCATTTCAGTAGTGACAGAATGGTGCAGATCGCTTAATCAGCATAAAGACTCCTATCCCAACTGCACACAGCCCTCTGTCATGACTGTATGACTATATTCCCCTACTCTCTTGCTGAGACTGGTTTAGTTTGTGTGTGGGGCAATTATCATGAGTTGCTGGAGATGGAGCAGCAACCCAACCTCTGAGTGGGGCGGGAGGCCCAGAGAGAGAGGGTGGAAGAGGAGGGGGGCAGAAATAGGTGTACTAGCAAACCAATCAGTGTAATGTTAAATGGCTGTGCATGATTATTTAATGAATCAATACTACCATGCATTTCATTGATGCTTATCAGCATAATTATACAGTATTTTTAATTCAGTGTTGCTTTATGTTTAATATTTGTTGTAAAATTGTTTGTTGTAAGCTTGGTTGTCGTAAATTTGCTTGTGAAAATTGTATAGTAGCAGTATTATTTCTATTTTAAGACTGCTACTATACTCTGCCAATCTTTGCCACTGCAGAATGTATAGAAATTCAAATGAGAGGCATATCAGTTTGGGCATATCAATATGGCTATTGTTTAAGACAACATGATTCCTAGACAGGAGAATTAGTCATCAGAGTGCCTTTGATACTGATAGGGATACTGCTATCGTAGGATAAATAAAGGGGGCATATGAGCAGACAATGAAAGCTCTTACAATATTCGATGATTACATTTCTCTGAAACAGGTTATAGGCTACATGTGCACCACCAAGTCAGAACAGTAGGCGAAATTAAGAGGGGAAAATAGACCAAATTATTAGGGTGAGGCAAATGGGCTACTAACAGCTTACTACACAACATACACTTAGTATTACTTTCTTAGCTACAGTATACATATCTCCCTGGCATATTACTTCATTTATGCAGCAGCAGACAATACATTTTTGGACTTACCTTATTGTGCTGTGCTCACTTGAACAGGAAGGTGGCACGGCGGTCCTTCGTGGGCAAATTTTGTCATCAAACTTTGTCATCAAAATCTGTCATTCTCTGAATTTATGGTGCTTTCAAGACAACTGGGAACTTGGAAAAAACAAGGTTGAATCATGATGATGTCAGTGATCTTCAGGTCGTAGCTCTAGAAAGAGGCCCGAGTTCCGGATTTACAATTCCGAGTTGGATGACCGTTCAAATCGTATTTTTCCCAGTCGGAGCTAGTTTTTTCCCGAGTTCCCAGATGTCTTCAACTCACTGAAGTAAAGTTTTCGCAGTTCCGAGTTAACAGTTGTTTTGAGCACGGCACAAATCATGCTTCATTGACAGCATGGCCAATGTTGAATGTTTATCATTTTAAACTTGGAAAAGAGACCCTTAATCCCAGATTTGGGACCACACAGCCACTCCACTGAATAGCAGGCTAGTGATTGCTTTGCAATGCTTACAGTTAGCCACTGATTCATTCCAAACCCCTCATTGTTGAATTTGCGATTTCCAACTTATTGTGTGATGTTTATGTCCAATGGCCGATGAGCACCGATACGTTTTATCTATAATTTCTCTTCATTATTTCTCTTCATATGACAAGGATTAAAAAGGATTTGCCAGTAGATTGTCGACTTGATTCATGATGATGACTGCTAGCTAAGATTTTTAAAGTATGATGTTGACATGATCAGTCCAATCAAAGCTACTGTAGATATAACGTGATTTGATGTCATTTTATCTGTGGCCAATGACCTTGGGCCTTCTTGGATGGGCACTTCTAATGTCACTTTATGGCAGCACCCAAGGGGCTTGAATTTTCGAGCTCTACCCTTAGACTTGGCGGTGACGTAGTGTCCCCATGAGTGACAAAACACTGAGGCAATCACGGCACAACTAGAGAACATTACCAACACCTACTCTCCGTATTTTCCGCTGGCTGCCCCACCACCACAGAAAGCACTGAGCTAGGCTGAAACAGAGAGACCATGTTTGTATGTTGAGTTGCATTAAATTCAAAGAGATTTCTGAGATGAGACAAATTCCTAGACGTTGATAAAGTTCTAGCCAAGGCATGACGTCCGCCTCAGAAGAAGACATTCATTAGCAGTATGCATATGGTGTGCTGCTGCTGTCTCTGCTCCTCTCCCTATCAAGTCATGCCTAGCTGGAGGACTGATAACAGACAAATGTAAAAACCCAGATAAGGAAGTGAATGCAAATATTCATGATTTTTGTTCTGAATTCTGGCTAAAAAATGTCAGTAAAACAATGTGTGTAATTGTGTGTGTTCTCTTCTCTCTCAGTTTCAGTGATTTTTCCAAACGTAAACTGACTCCTCTTTTGGCGTTTTTCTAAATTGGCTTTTCTTCCAGCAGTGTTGGCTGTCTGTATTGTGTGGCTCTGTGTTAAGCTGTTTGTTTGTTGGGGCTGGCCATTTGTTTCCATAATTACAGTGATGACAGTAGCCTAATTGTTTCTAAAGCGCCACTGTGCGTCTGTGTTAGAAGATTGCAGTAGAATGTGTTATAATAAACACCCATAATTCTGAGACCAAAGTAGAATTTAGGGGGATGACAAAACAAACATTTTCTTAGAAAACAAAAATATTTTGCATAAGCCAGTTAATTTGCAGGAATTTAATGGCCAACTGTGCTCTGTATTGACAATTCTTTCTTCAATACTATTATCAAGGTAGGCTATTTTGGAGATCATTACAGCCAAAATGACATTCTTTTCATCCCTGCTATGTAGACAAAGCTTATTTCCGTGACAATTTCGCTGATTAAGATGAAAACATTACTTTGAACTACCTTTGGGTCCCTTTAACATTTCAACAACATTAAAAGTCATGTCTTACACGGGTCTTAGTTTTCGAAATAGCAAAGAAAACATGTAAACTGCACGTTAACTTACCTTTCAGATCAAAAAGTGAGCTCCCATGAAGCTATTAACATTTAATTAATGTGCAAATCAGTTCAAGTCATACACTGGCTCCTCTGGCTAGCATATTTGTATTTTGAGTTTCCCTTGTCTTGTCTTACTAAAGCATGCTATTAGTCCTATTATGATTATTTTTCCCTACCTCCCTGTTACAGGAGGTGGTCGCAGTTCCGGAGCGACCCACTAGGTGTCAACCTTAGGCACCTCTTTACTCACAGTCTGGACTAATCATTATCCTATTGGTGTCACCTGTGTCTACCTGTTCACCTGTGTATTTATGCCCTCACTTCCCTGTGTTCCCTTGCTCAGTTTTCTCTGCTAGTTTCTCTATGCTCAGCAGTACTAATCAGTGTCTGATCTGAGAAGTATGTACAGGTACTCGAGAAGTGTTCTCCCTGTTTCTTTATTATTTCAGTCGTAGTTACTATTTCGTATTTTGGCTGTCAGCCTGTTTTTGGAGACTTATTTGCTCCACCTTTCTTTTATCATGTTAAGTACGTTGTTTTGTATCCTGGCTTTGGGACCACCAGTAAAGATCCTTGTTTCACCATCTCTGCCTACTGCCTACTGTCTATCCTGCACAACACCTGGGTCACACCTCACACTAACCCTTACACCTCCCTTCCTCCAACACATGGCATAGGCATAGCTCAGTATTACAGCAGTACACTTGTGGTTGAATATAATGCAGGACACAACAGACAGTTGAATAATGTTGAACTCACAAATACCAAAAGGGTTTTACAACAATTAATTAAATGAACACCCTGTGGAAAAAAACAACCTGGCAATATTTAAGATTAAAACATGAAAAAGTTGTTTTTTGTGGAACAGGTGTGTCATGAACTTGTTGATTTTATTGAATATGCCCACATGCAGTTATAGACTGCAATACATGAGTATAGACTAACATCAACACATAAACAATAACATTCAATTTAGTTGAGAAAACAGAAGTATGAATGATAAGTACATAAAGTACATTTGAGAGGGGGCAGTCTTGGCAGAAGTAGGGTATGGGTGCATTTTTTAAAATTCTTAGTTCTGGTGTGTGGGATAGAGAAGAGGTGGGTGCTACAGGTGGTTCTGCCAGTCACTTTCCCTCGACAGGCAGCCAGCCTCAGAAGGTGGACTTGAAGAGGGAGACTGTAAAGTCCAGGTACAGCTGTTCTCTTTGCTCTTGGAGTGTTTGCAGGGCTAGTGTATGATGTGCATCTGTAGATCTCACTGTGCCCAGGATGAAATGTCAAGCACAGATCAAACCACATGACATTAACAGTAGCTGTAGATAATGTAATGAAAAGTAGGATCTTGGAGGGTGGTTGATCATGGAGGACATCAGGTGGATCCAGGTCTGGGGAAGGGATACAGTAGGTATCTCAGAGCATGGCAGAACCCCTATATCCTGAAGAACAGGAGCAGAGAAAAAGGGAAAGGGAAAGAGAAAGAGACAGAGGCATAGAAGGATTGCATTATTAAGACTTGGGCATTATGAATAACTGAATGGATGGACTATGACTAATTCCTATAAGGACCCAGGAAAGGGTGGGACCTAATACAATTTCCAACATAACATGCTCCGGCGCCATCTTAGGCTTGACCATCTCTTAACAGGCCAAAATACACTGGAAAGTCACACTAACGTGCTATAATACTCAAAACGGTATGCATACACAAATATAATACACAGAGTGTAAGAGCACCCTCATAACCGAAATGACTGGTATGACCTTGACCCGTCATCCACGGGCCGCACATGTCACTGCAGTAATAACCTAACAAAACCACGTTTACGCGTTTACTAAAGGATTGATGCATCACACCAAGCCTCCTGTAGCTCAGTTGGTAGAGCATGGCGCGTGTAACGCCAGGGTTGTGGGTTCGATTCCCACGGGGGGCCAGTATGAAACATGTATGCACTCACTTACTGTAAGTCGCTCTGGATAAGAGCTAAATGACTAAAATGTAAAACCTAGAGTGAGAACAGCTAGAGAGAGGCAACCTTTCATACAAACACACAGTGTGACTTATTTAACCGTCTGTTTTGCTTTTACCATGTCGGAGGGTATATCCGTGGTCAGTGGATGGTTCTGAAAAGAATTGTGTTGTTTGCATCACTGAGCATTGGCCAGGAAATAATTTAATCTAATTGTGAGGCGCTACCACCCCCCTTCAAATCAAAAGCAAATATGGATGTCAATGTTTGTGCGCACACACTCCATTCTACTTCCTGTGTGCAGCAACATGTAAATAAGTCGCAGAAGGGGGTTAGTGTTATATTGGTCTAGAAGCTGGGCTAAGTAATATTAAAGATATAGCACAATTAGTTGAATGTTTATTTAACAACTGAATCTGATTTGTTCAGTCCAGTTCCGACTAACAGTTTTTATATCAAGTTTTAGATAGAAAGGATACCTGTCTGAGAAGTGTTCGTTTCTTGAGGAGGGGTACGACTGGCAGTCGAAGTTGGAGAGAAAGCAGCCAGTGGTCAGACATAGGAGGGAGGAGGGGTTGGGGTCGAGTCGAGTGGGCAGGTTGTTGGGCAATCGGACGTCACTAGACAAAGGATTTTGTTTGGAGGAAGAGGAAAGAACCTGTAACAGGATGAGGAGAAGGAAGGGGCAGAATCAGGAGACAGGAGGTAGTAAGATTCAAACAGAAGGGAGAGATGATAGGTTTTACATCGTCCAGATATTTTTAATTACTGCAGATTAAGAAGACACAGGGAGAGAAAGCCATTTGGACTATTGAAATGTTCCCCTTGTTTGTTTGTCAGTCCCCATTTACTGATTGACATGGTTGAAGTTGCACTCGCTGCAGTGATGGTAGGGATTCCAGAGGAATGGCGCTTAAAAAAATAGGGGCAACATACTGCTTGTAATTGAGACATTATGCTAATAAAAAAATTACATATCAGATAATTAATTGTGCAATGTAAACATGGAAAATATCTTGTTGTCTTGCCTCCTGATGTGATTTTTGAAAGCTCAGCTCGCATTTCTGTCGTTGCTGGGAGGTAGTTATTTGACAGAGGCCCACACCATGGCAGCCTGGTATGGAACAAGCAAAACAAAGGAAAAACTACCTATCGTGAATGTAGTAATTCAGCAAGAAATCAGTTCATTTAAACACATACATTGGTATTCAATAGGTACTGTTATTGCTAAAATAACCTCACTGCAACAGTGTTTCCTATGATCTACTAATACAGCTCTTTCCCCTTATGCATTTCCCTGGTATAGGCCTGAATAGGCAGTAAGGTACTTAATTGTTAACCAGAAATTATTTGATATTGAGATAAAAACGGCTGCATTAGACCTTTAAAACAAGTTTTCTGCTATTCTACACATTTTGCCATGGGGCAGAGAGAAAACGTTGCAATTTTATATCAAATGTCATGCAATTTTACTCATTTTGCCATGACTTATGCCATGGTTATTTGATATCTGAGTGAGAATGACTAACAAAATCAATGGGGGCCCCCTTGGAGATCAGGGCCCCTGGGCACGTGCCCTGCGTGCCCGGTCGTTACTCTGCCATTATTATTACTGTCATGAATCCCGCTTCCTGAGTCTGTTTCTGCCTGAGTTGCCTGTTTTCTGTCCTGGAGTCTTTTTTCCTGAGTTTCCTGAACGCACCCTGTCTGGTTGCCGGGCGACGAAGCAAGGCGGGAGATCTCTCTATTACCCGCACCTGCATCTCATCAGCTATCTGCACACCTGGTCCTGATCATCACCTCTCCATTTCATAAGCTCTGACCTAACATCCATTCCCTGCCGGATTGTTAGCCATGAACAGTATGTTGTGCCTGCGTATCAGCCTCAGATTACTAAAAGTTAGTTTTGCTGTTCTGTTACTTTTTGCTTGCTGTGAACTCACCTTCGTTTCCTCTGTCTACAGTTACTCTCCCGGTATATTCACTCCACCGCTGCCTGGTCGTCTGTGGCTTCAGAGACATCATTGGATCTGCCCATTCACTCCCACCAACTCACCTCCACTGCCAGCTCCGTCACCTGGATTCTCCTGCTTCCACATTTAAGTATTTAAATAAATACTCACCTTCATTCAACTCACCTTGTCCTGGTCAGCTTCTGGGTTCCGCTTTAGAGAATCGTGACAATTACAAGTTTAGATAGCTGGCTAGACTAACTACCAATCAAAAAATGGTTAGCTGACATGGCTAATTGAGTGACTGTCAGTGAATGACACAACAAGAGGGAAACTGCTTTTGCCGTTTTTGCACCTGGTGCATTCTATTATTCTTACTCTCAATAGTAAGTTGAGACCCCGACGGAGTTCCCCAAATAAACATTTTTGCTTAGGGCCCCCTGTCGCTTATGCCATCAGAATGTGCCCTGAAATGATTTGTTTTACTAAACATGGGTTTATCACTTGAGGGAGAGTGTCAATATCAATATCACACAGTGCAAGTATAACACACAACATCACATCATTTAACAACAGCCACATTGATCTGTCCTGTGCTTATCTGTCCTCAGACCAGAGCTTAGATCCAGGCTTAGCCCTGGGCTGTTTAGGTCAATTGAACACCACACATACAGAAGACAAAAGGATCCAATGCACTCCAGATAATAGGGTTGTATTTTACAGGATTTCATAATGCTCTGAGGCATATGCTGAAATTATTAAATAACATACATATTTTTTCTTATTATTAATGATTGAGTTTATGGTTCCCGGACCATCACTCTTTGAGTTTTTGTTACCATGTTTCTACCCAGACCAGATTTTGTTGAATATCTCAGAAGAAGATACCAGGATCATGAATTATGATTTATGAATACATGCAGTCCAACAATAAGTCAGGATTCAACTGGCACAATCATAGCCTTGCATTTTATCAGAAATCATTAGAATATTTGAAAAGCAGTCTTATTGTATGCTTGTTTGTGCATGGTGCGAGAAGATAAATTAAAGGGGACTTTTTAACTGAAGACCTTGAGCCAAAATTGGACACACATTTTAATTAAATTTCTGGAGCAAATAACAACAGGCCATTATAAATCATTTGGTATCACTTAAACTATTTCCCCTTCCCTATGTGACAAACACAGTGGAAAGGCCTTTCCAGGTCCTGATAAGTGTTAATAAATTACCAGAATTTCCCAGTTAATGGCTGTCAGCCTGCAAGTATGAGATATCATTGTGTGTCATGAATATTTTGATGGTGTGATTAGATTAAAATGCAGTGAATTCCTAAACAGCAATGCCAAAGCACTACTGATCATAAATGTTTATATAAAAAAAAAAATCCTTCTATTTTTTGCATATCTACTGATAAGTTATAATTAGAATGACACTGCCTGTTTGCTGCAAGATCTGCAAACAACCTTATCCTAGTCTTCTGATGTGGAAGCTTAAGGAAAATGCAGGTCTTTTGGGACTGCGTATACTTTGCCTGGAGCGATAATGGTTTTTATTGTGATGTTAAAGCAGTTTGTATTTGTGTAGGAAATGGAGAAAAGGCAAAAGGAGAGAAGAAGAAGAAGAAGGAGAAGAAGGAGAAGAAGAAGAAGAAGACGAAGAAATTCTAGTTATCATCCCTGTGCGGCATTGATTGGAGATTCTGTAATTCTCTCTCTCTGTGACTCCATTCCCTCTCCCATATTATTTGTCTGAGATAGGAATCACATACATGAATGAAATGCTCATATAATCTAATTGACAGTTTTGACTGGGACAAAAGTCTGACAGATGAATATTAGTCAAGCAAAATGAGAGAATTGCTAGGAGAGTTGGGCTGATTTGATCTATTTCTTTCTCTCCTCTCTCTCTCTCTCCTCCCACCCTCAAAGAGTTTTATTGGCATGGGAAACATATGTTACATTGCCAAAGCAAGTGAAATAGATAATTAACAAAAGTGTATTATTTCACTTTCTCTCTCTCTCTCTCTCTCTCTCTCTCTCTCTCTCTCTCTCTCTCTCTCTCTCTCTCTCTCTCTCTCTCTCTCTCTCTCTCTCTCTCTCTCTCTCTCTCTCTCTCTCTCTCTCTCTCTCTCTCTCTCTCTCACTCTCTTCCTCTCATCACTTCCACATGTATACTTTAATTGTGTCTTTGAAATTCCATCATGCCATATTTGCAATTTTTTGGCATTCTAATCTGCAAAAATCTGAATCCACTACCAATATTTTTATACAGTAGATGTGCTACCTGCCTGAATGCATAGTGCCAACTGTAAAGTTAGGTGGAGGAGGAATAATGGTATGGGGCTGTTTTTCATAGTTCGGGCTAGGCCCCTTAGTTCCAGTGAAGGGAACTCTTAACGCTACAGCATACAATGACATTCTAGACGATTCTGTGCTTCCAACTTTGTGGCAACAGTTTGGGGAAGGTCCTTGCCTGTTTCAGCATGACAATGCCCCTGTGTACAAAGCAAGGTCCATACAGAAATGGTTTGTCGAGATTGGTGTGGAAGAACTTGACTGGCCTGCACAGAGCCCTAACCTCAACCCCATCAAACACCTTTGGGATAAATTGGAATGCAGACTGCGAGCCAGGCCTAATTGCCCAACAATTAATGATCTTGTGGCAAGTCCCTGCAGCAATCTTCCAACATCTAGTGGAAAGCCTTCCCAGAAGAGTGAAGGCTGTTATACATTTACATTTTTACATTTTAATCATTTAGCAGACGCTCTTATCCAGAGCGACTTACAGTTAGTGAGTGCATACATTTTCATACTGGTCCCCCGTGAGAATCGAACCCACAACCCTGGCGTTGCAAGCGCCATGCTCTACCAACTGAGCTATAGCATCAAAGGGAGGACCAACGTCATATTAATGACCATGTTTTTGGAATGAGATGTTCGGCGAGCATGTGTCCATATACTTTTGGCAATGTAGTGTATATGCTCCCAGCACCAGCCATGCAACAACACTGTTTGGCACTTTTAATTGCTCATTTGTTGAAAGAGAAAAGGCATCTGCACAGATGGCTGTCGAAATATGTGACGTGTCAGTAAAGATTTGCATCTCTGTGTTCATTTGCATGGTACTCGCTCTCTGTGATGATTCTCTATCCCCCCTCAAAACTGGCTGGGTAAAAGCTGCAAGACATCTAGAAATATGCATTCCCAAATGGCTGCTCCAACTAGTGAAGTCCACACCTGTCACTCAACCACTTTAAACCTTACAGTACATGTGTATATCTCACTCCCATTGGACTCTATTGTGCTATGTTTAGCTGATTAAAACTAAACTAATACATTAGTATTACTGCAGTGTTGTTTTTCAGCAATGGTTTGTATCACTTTTTCCATCATTGTCAGGTGTAGAAAACACCACATGAAAATTAACAATGTTATTATATTTATTTGCATTCCTTATTACCTTATACAATTAATCTATCTAACTAACCCTAAAACACCCTAAATTCTCCCCTAATTTAAGAACAACAACCCTCTTCTGCATTATGTTTACTTAGGGCTCTTCACATATTTATTATTTTAGGTTTTCCATCCAAATTTGAGGGCACATTTCAACCCTTTAACACAGAACTCTCTGTCAAAGCTCTGAGGTATAAGCATGAATATAGGTTGACATTTAAAAATGTCAGGGGTAAGGGTGCTGTGTGAAAATAGGTTCTTATCAGCAGTTCTGTATGAGTTGATGTTTAATGGGGCTTATTACACAATTATTTGTGCTGAAGTATGAGAGATTGTACATGTTGGGTGTGAAGTGTATTTTAACTTAAGTGAAATTGCATCAGGACTAGCCTCGGCCGCCCAGGCTTTGCTCAAGGTGAGGTGAAAGCCTGTGACAGAGGCTATATCAGGACAGGTAGACATGATAAACTGTACTCTTGGAGGGAGTCTAATTCACTTGCCATGTTGCAAGTAAGGAGATTGTAGCTATCTACTTCAATCAGAATCCTCTTCTATCTGAAGATCTTAGAATGACCGAGGAGACAGTAAGCTATTGATTCACAAAACCACCTACTGTATAGATGTGTCCATTTTGACTTTATCTTTTTCCATTCTCCTCTTAGATACAAGAGCATGTTGACATTTGAGATCCGGTGACTGTGATGGTTGTCTTATGAAGGCTGTTTTCAACATTATCTGGAAACTTTGAGCACTGTAAATGTCCTCGTTGATGAGAGGGAGATAAGAACAAATCGTATTCTGCCTGTCTCTGTCAGGTGACTACTGTGTCTCTTGAGATCTGTCAAGGATCTACAGATATGCCCTTTATAAATATTTTCCTCTCATCTCTTAATTATTAAAGGTCTCATTTGAGGAGAGAGACTGAACGTTCACTAATGATGGTAGAACAGAGGCAAGAAACTTGATATTCTACTCATTGCTTCCATCTAGTGTTATAGTAAAGTATGTACACATTCTAGCCATTTTCAGAAACCTTTATCAATACAGCCACCAGGGGTCTCTGTATAACACAATGAACAAAGAGTTTTGAGCCAGACAGCAAGAACAGCTCCACAATAATGGAGTGCATTAAAGGTAACAACCATTTTGCACTGTTTCGCTATGGTTTTAGTCATCAATCTATTTATTCTACAGTAGGCTTCAGCTATATGTTAAATCCAAATGGCAAGTGACATAACAACAACTGCTTAATTTTGGAAGAGTTGCCACATCAAAAGATGTCAAATCAATGAATTTCCACATAACATGTCCATGAATCAATTTCTCCGCTGGACCTTCAAGTACCAATGCTCAAATAATGCTTGATTATTTTCTTTTTTGCTTGCATCATTTAATAGGTAAGTGGTCTGAATTTCAAGGTGATTGTGGTATTTAGAGTCACTCACATATGGTAAGGAAAAACCAATAAGGGATATTTGTGGGTCATTATGCAACCATCACAGCTAACCTGGCATTTGTGTGTAAGAAAAACTGAGTCATCTTCTAGGAGCCATTTTCCATGTTTTTCTCTCTATGATCTATGAAGGCATGGGGAGAAGTTGCTTCACCTACACTCTGTCTTCCTCTAGCATCACAGCCCAACATAGCCTTCCACCAAGAAATAAATACAGTTATACCCTAAATCAATTATATGAGTATTGGCTGGCCTTCCTCAACAGATTATAAGGTGTCTTCATCTCTTTTATCTGTTTCTCTTGAACCTATTTTTTGAGTTAGGGGTGCTGAAAATACTTGTATTTTCTCCTCAACACAACTACCAAACTAGTCCACACCCTAATCCTTTAGGCCTACTGTAAAACTACAACAACAACAACACCATACCTTATCCTTCTTTGACTTGTTTTTGTTACTCATTTTTCCAATATAGCATTACAACTTGTACTCAAATGTTACTCAATATAAACATGTAAACAAGGTTTTCTAAAATGTCTGGCAATGACTAAAATGGTTTGAAAGCTGCGCATAGCCAAATGAATCTGCTTTTAATCTGTTGTATGTTCTTAAACAGTGGCTTTGATACAAGCACCACCCAATACATAAGGAAAACTCTTGTATTAGAGTCCCTTGCATTATAATCATCATCTGCCATCAAATGAGACGGATATCCCAAAATCAAGAGAGGAGGGAGCAGTGGCGACCCATCATTCAGAGCAGGTGGGGCAGAGACTGTTTAGCTTAAAAAAAATATTTTAAAAAATACATACAGTGAATTCGGAAAATATTCAGACCGCTTGTCGTTTTCTACATGTTGTTACATTACAGCCTTACTCTAAAATAGATTAAATACAAGTTTTTCCTAATCAATCTACACACAATACCCCATTATGACAAAGTGAAAGCAGGTTTTTAGATTTTTTTTCTAATTTATTAAAAATCTAAAACAGAAATACCTTATTTACATAAGACCTTTGCAATGAGACTCGAAATTGAGCTCAGGTGCATCCTGTTTCCATTGATCATCCTTGAGATATTTCTACAACTTGATTGGAGTCCACCTGTTGTAAATTCAATTGATTGGACAAGATTTGGAAAGGCGCACACCTGTCTATATAAGGTCCCACAGTTGACAGTGCATGTCTGAACAAAAACAAAGCCATGAGGTACCCAAGAACAGAGTTGCCTCCATCATTCTTAAATGGAAGAAGTTTGGAACCACCAAGACTCTTCCTAGAGCTGGCCGCCCGGCCAAACTGAGCAATCGGGGGAGAAGGGCCTTGGTCAGGGAGGTGACAAAGAATCCGATGGTCACTCTGACAGAGCTCCAGAGTTCCTCTGTGGAGATGGGAGAACATTCCAGAAGGACAACCATCTGTAGAGCACTCCACCAATCAGGCCTTTATGGTAGAGTGTCCAGACAGAAGCCACTCCTCAGTAAAAGGCACATGACAGCCCACTTGGAGTTTGCCAAAAGGCACCTAAAGGACTCAGACCATGTGAAACAAGATTCTCTGGTCTGCTGAAACCAAGATTGAACTCTTTGGCCTGAATGCCAGGCGTCACGTCTGGAGGAAACCTGGCACCATCCTTACGGTGAAGCATGGTGGTGGCAGCATCATGCTGTGGGGATGTTTTTCAGCATTAGGGACTGGGAGACTAGTTAGGATCGAGGGAAAGTTGAATGGAGCAAAGTATAGAAAGATGCTTGATAAAAACCTGCTCCAGAGCGCTCAGGACCTCAGACTTGCCCAAAGCTTCACCTTCCAACAGCCAAGAAAACGCAGGAGTGGCTTCGGGACAAGTCTCTGAATGTCCTTGAGTAGCCCAGCCAGAGGCCGGACTTGAACCCGATCGAACATCTCTGGAGAGACCTAAAGCTAGCTGTGCAGTGACGCTACCCATCCAACCTGACAGAGCTTGAGAGGATCTGCAAAGAAGAATGGGAGAAACTCCCCAAATACAGGTGTGCCAAGCTTGTAGCGTCATACCCAAGAAGACTCGAGGCTGTAATCGCTGCCAAAGGTGGTTCAACAAAGTACTGAGTAAGGGGTCTGAATACTTATGTAAATGTGATATTTCCGTTTTTTTATATATTTGCAAACATTTTTAAAAACCTGTTTTTGCTTTGTTATTATAGGATATTGTGTCTAGATGATTGATGAGGGAAAAAAACAACTTAATCCATTTAACTGGTCAAAAGTTTTAGAACACCTACTCCTTCAAGGGTTTTTCTTTATTTTTACTATTTTCTACATGTAGAATAATAGTGAAGACATCAAAACTATGAAATAGCACATATGGAATCATGTAGTAACCAAAAAAGTGTTAAACAAATCAAAATATATTTTGAATTTGAGACAGATTTGCACACTCTTGGCATTCTCTCAACCAGCTTCATGAGGAATGCTTTTCCAACAGTCTTGAAGGAGTTCCCACATATGCTGAGCACTTGTTGGCTGCTTTTCCTTCACCCTGCGGTCCGACTCGTTCCAAACCATCTCAATTTGGTTGAGGTCAGGGGATTGTGGAGGCCAGGTCATTTGATGCAGTACTCCATCACTCTCCTTCTTGGTAAAATAGCCCTTACACAGCCTGGAGGTGTGTTGGGTCATTGTCCTGTTGAAAAACAAATGATAGTCCCACTAAACCCAAACCAGATGGGATGGCGTATTGCTGCAGAATGCTGTGGTAGCCATGCTGGTTAAGTGTGCCTTGAATTCTGAATAAATCACAGACAGTGTCACCAGCAAATAGGGCTATCTTCTGTATACAGGGAGCAGAGATCGGGGTGCCTTGTGAGAATTTGTCGACAAGTGGGTAACCCGCCTCAACCATCCGTTCTATTGGCCAACGTGCAATTACTGGAGTATAATCTGGATGATCTCCATTTGAGACTATCCTACCAACGGGACATTGAAAATGGTCTTCTATGTTTCACCGAGTCGTGGCTGAACGACAACACGGATAATATATAGCTGGCTGGGTTTTCCGTGCATCGGCAGGACAGAACAGCTACGTCTGGTAAGACGAGGGGTGGGGGTGTGTGTCTATTTGTCACTAACAGCTGGTGCGCGATGTCTAATATTAAGGAAGTCTCGAGGTACTTCCCGCCTGAATAAGGCGAGCTGAATAAGGCCACAATCAAACAAGAAATTGCTCATCCAGAAGCGGTGCGCTTAGTGGCCGGGGACTTTAATGCAGGCAAATTTAAATCTGTTTTACCTAATTTCAGGCCAAACTAAATCCGTTTTACCTCATTTCTACCAGCATGCACATGTGCAACTGTCAGGGCGTGTTGTAGGTGTAGTGTAGGAATCAAACGCAGGACGCAGACTGAATGTTCCAAAAAGCTGTATTACTGGCCCAAACACAGGCAACAGGACAACTAAGCCCGACAGCAAAAACACGCACGAAGGCGAAAGGTAGATGCGCACCAAACAGGTGCGACCAAATGAAACGGTGCACACACAAGTGCAAATAAGCTCCAGCACAGTGGAGAAATACGCTCAACCGAGCAAGACACAACACTGACGGAAACAATCATATACAACACTAGACAAACACAACGAGAAACTTATAGGACACTAATTACGTCAAAACAGAAACAGGTGTGGAAACAAACAGACGAAAGCAAACGAACATGAAACATCTATCGGTGGCAGCTAGAATTCCGGAGACGACGAACGCCGAAGCCTGCCCGAACAAGGGAGAGAGGCAGCCTCGGCCGAAACCGTGACAGTACCCCCCCCTTGACGCGCGGCTCCAGACGTGCGCCGACTCCGGCCTCGGGGACGACCAGGGGGACGCGGCGCAGGGCGCGTCGGATGCCTCCGATGGAACTCCGTCAGGAGCGACGGGTCCAACACGTCTCTCCTCGGCACCCAGCACCGCTCCTCCGGACCGCACCCTCCCACTCCACTAGATACTGGAGACCCCCCATCCGACGTCTCGAATCCAAGATGGATCTCACGGAGTACGCCGGTGCCCCCTCAATGTCCAACGGGGGCGGAGGAGTCTCCAAGATCTCATCTTCTTGGAGTGGGCCGCTACCACCGGCCTGAGAAGGGACACATGGAACGAGGGGTTAATACACTTATACTCCACAGGTAGCTGTAATCTATAACATACCTCGTTCAACCTTCTCAGGACTTTAAATGGCCCTACAAACCGCCGACCCAGTTTCCGACAGGGCAGGCGGAGGGGCAGGTTTCTGGTAGAGAGCCAGACTCGATCACCAGGTGCGTACACCGGTGCCTCACTGCGGTGGAGATCAGCGCTCGCCTTCTGACGTCGGAGGGCCCGCTGCAGGTGGACGTGTGCAGCGAATCCAAGTCTCCTCCGAGCGCCGCGCCCACTCATCCACCGCAGGAGCCTCGATCTGGCTCTGCTGCCAGGGTGCCAGAACCGGCTGGTAACCTAACACACATTGAAATGGAGTTAGGTTAGTGGAGGAATGGCGTAGGGAATTCTGGGCCATCTCGGCCCAGGGAACGTACCTTGACCACTCCTCCGGCCGGTCCTGGCAGTATGTTCTGAGAAACCTACCCACATCCTGGTTTACGCGTTCCACCTGCCCATTGCTCTCCGGGTGGTAACCCGAGGTGAGGCTCACCGAGACCCCCAACCGCTCCATAAACGCTCTCCAGACTCTGGAGGTGAATTGGGGACCCCGATCAGCCACAATGTCCTCGGGTACCCCGTAGTGCCGGAACACATGGGTAAACAGTGCCTCGGCAGTTTGCAGGGCCGTAGGAAGACCCGGCATGGGGAGCAAACGACAGGCCTTAGAGAACCGGTCCACAACGACCAGGATGGTAGTATTCCCTTGGGAGAGGGGAAGGTCTGTTATAAAGTCCACTGAGAGGTGGGACCATGGCCGTTGTGGAACGGGCAGGGGTAGCAACTTACCCCTAGGTAGATGTCTAGGCGCCTTACACTGGGCGCACACCGAGCAGGAGGAAACATAAACCCTCACATCCCTTGCCAACGTGGGCCACCAGTACTTGGCACTAAGACAGTGCACTGTCTGGCCGATACCCGGATGTCCAGAGGAGGGTGACGTGTGAGCCCAATAGATCAATCGATCCCGAACCTCGAGCGGAACGTACTTCCGACCCTCCGGGCACTGTGGTGGACTAGGGTCGGTGCGTGCACGCCCGCTCGAGTTCGGCATCGACCTCCCACACTACCGGTGCCACCAGACACGACTCAGGCAGTATGGGAGTGGGCTCCACGGACCTCTCCTCCGCGTCATACCGCCGAGACAGCGCATCTGCCTTGCCATTCTGTGACCCAGGGATGTACGTGATCTTAAAAGTAAACCTGGTCAAGAACATACTCCATCTTGCCTGGCGAGGGTTCAGCCTCCTCGCCGCCCGGATGTACTCCAGGTTACGGTGGTCCGTCAAAATGAGGAAAGGGTGTTGAGCCCCCTCAAGCCAGTGCCTCCACACCTTTAGAGCCTGTACCACGGCTAACAGCTCCCTGTCCCCTACGTCATAGTTCCGCTCCGCCGGACTGAGCTTCTTAGAATAAAAAGCACAGGGGCGGAGTTTAGGTGGCGCGCCAGATCGTTGTGAAAGCACGGCTCCTAAACCGGCCTCCGACGCGTCCACCTCTACTTGGAACGGCAAAGAGGGATCCGGATGCGCCAGCACCGGGGCCGAGGTAAACAGGTCCTTCAGCCTCCCAAACGCCCTGTCCGCCTCGGCCGACCACTGCAGACGCACCGGACCCCCCTTCAACAGAGACGTGATGGGAGCTGCCACCTGTCCAAAACCCCGGATAAACCTCCTGTAGTAATTTGCAAACCCCAAAAACTGCTGCACCTCCTTCACAGTGGTTGGTGTTTGCCAATTACGCACGGCCGACACCCGGTCTACCTCCATCCTCACCCCTGACGCAGACAACTGATAACCCAAAAAGGAGACAGACTCCTGGAAAAACAGACACTTCTCTGCCTTCACATACAGGTCGTGCTCCACCAGCCTCCGCAACACCCTGCGCACCAGGGCCACATGCTCGACACGGGTAGGTGAGTACACGAGAATGTCATCAATGTACACCACCACCCCCTGCCCCTGCATGTCCCTGAAGATCTCATCCACAAATGATTGGAAAACTGATGGAGCGTTCATCAACCCGTATGGCATGACCAGATACTCGTAATGGCCCGAGGTGGTACTAAAGGCTGTTTTCCATTCATCACCCTCCCTGATGCGCACCAAGTTGTACGCGCTCCTGAGATCTAATTTCGTGAAGAAACGCGCCCCCATGCAACGACTCAGTCATGGTCGCAATCAGCGGGAGTGGATAACTATACTTCACCGTAATCTGATTGAGACCACGGTAATCGATGCACGGGCGCAAACCACCATCCTTTTTCTTCACGAAAAAGAAACTCGAGGACGCGGGGGAAGTGGACGGCCGTATGTATCCTTGTCTCAGCGATTCGTCTATGTAAATCTCCATAGCTTTCCTCTCCTCCTGAGACAGAGGATACACATGGCTCCGTGGGAGCGCAGCTCCTGCCTGTAGGTTTATCGCACAATCCCCCTGCCTATGGGGTGGCAACCGCGTCGCCCTCGCCTTACTAAACGCGATAGCCAAATCCCCATACTCAGGTGGAACGTGCAATGCGGGCACCTGGTTTGGACTCTCCACCGAGGTAGCCCCCTACGGAAACGCCCAAACATCTACCCACACACTGAGCAGACCACTCCATCAGAGCCCTCTCCTGCCACGAAATCACTGGGTTATGGGTACTCAACCAGGGCATGCCCAGCACCACCGGATACGCAGGAGAGTCAATCAGGAACAGCTGAATCATCTCCTGATGATCCCCCTGCGCACACATCCTAAGTGGCGCCGTGACCTCCTGATTAAGCCCGTACCCAACGGACGACTATCTAGGGCGTGAACGGGAAAAGGAACATCAACAGGAATGAGGGGAATCCCTAACGCTAAACAAAACTTTTTTATCAATAAAATTCCCAGCCGCGCCTGAATCTACCAGCGCCTTATGCTGGGAATGAGGTGCTACCTGTGGAAAACGTACAGGCATACAAAAATGGGCAACAGTGAGCTCTGGGTGAGTGGGGCGCCTACTCACCTGGAGGGAATCCCCAGTGCGGGACCTGTCGTCATCTCCCCTAGGAGGCCATCCCCAGCACCTAGCCGCGGTGTGTCCTCCCGACCACAGTTGGTGCAGTGGATGGACCCCCTAGCCTGCCGACTCCTCCTCTCTCTAGCGCCCAGCGCCCCGAGCTCCATAGGACAAGGCTCGGAGGCGCTGGAGGGTGGAATGGACGGACCCTCCGCAGGGGACGCCCGCGGGTAGCCAGCAGGGTATCCAGCCTGATGGACATATCAACCAGCTGGTCGAAAGTGAGGCTGGTGTCCCTACAAGCCAGCTCCCGACGGACGTCCTCTCGTAGGCTGCATCGGTATAGATCGATGAGGGCCCGATCATTCCACCCTGCATCTGCCGCTAGAGTACGGAATTCGAGTGCGAATTCCTGGGCACTTCTCCTCCCCTGCCGGAGGAAGACCAGACGCTCCCCGCGCCGCCCTCCGGGGATGGTCAAACACCGCCCTGAAGCGGCGGGAGAACTCGGTGTACGTAATCATCGTGGCGTCGATCTTCCTCCACTCCGCGTTGGCCCACTCCAACGCTTTTCCAGCCAGGCAGGAGATCAGGGCGGACACGCTCTCATGCCCTGAAGGTGCCGGGTGCACTGTGGCCAGGTATAGCTCTACCTGGAGCAGGAATCCCTGACACCCAGCCGCGGTCCCGTCGTAGGCCCTCGGGAGAGATAGTCGGACTCCTCGAGGTTCCGGCGCTGGAATGGGCGGGCTGGCCGATGGTGCTGGCAGGGCGGGCGGCGGTGGAGGCGAACCCCAGCCTCGGAGTGTGGTAATCACCTCCTGCAGGGCGGTCCCCATCTGCAGGAGCTGCTCTTGCTGGTCCCGAACCTGGGCTTCCAGTCTCGTCTGGGCTGCTTCGGCTCCTTCTGATTCCATTTGTGGTATATGATTCTGTCAGGGCGTGTTGTAGGTGTAGTGTAGGAATCAAACGCAGGACGCAGACTGAATGTTCCAAAAAGCTGTATTACTGGCCCAAACACAGGCAACAGGACAACTAAGCCCGACAGCAAAAACACGCACGAAGGCGAAAGGTAGATGCGCACCAAACAGGTGCGACCAAATGAAACGGTGCACACACAAGTGCAAATAAGCTCCAGCACAGTGGAGAAATACGCTCAACCGAGCAAGACACAACACTGACGGAAACAATCATATACAACACTAGACAAACACAACGAGAAACTTATAGGACACTAATTACGTCAAAACAGAAACAGGTGTGGAAACAAACAGACAAAAGCAAACGAACATGAAACATCTATCGGTGGCAGCTAGAATTCCGGAGACGACGAACGCCGAAGCCTGCCCGAACAAGGGAGAGAGGCAGCCTCGGCCGAAACCGTGACAGCAACCAGAGGGAAAAAAACTCTAAACCACCTTTACTCCACACACAGAGACGCATACAAAGCTCTCCCTCGCCCTCCATTTGGCAAATCTGACCATAATTCTATCCTCCTGATTTCTACTTAAAAGCAAAAACTAAAGCAGGAAGCACCAGTGACTCGGTCAATAAAAAAGTGGTCAGATGACGCAGATGCTAAGCTACAGGACTGTTTTAATAGAAAAGACTGGAATATGTTCCGGGATTCTTCCGATGGCATTGAGGAGTACACCACATCAGTCACTGGCTTCATCAATAAGTGCATTGATGATGTCGTCCCCACAGCGACCATACATACATACCCCAACCAGAAGCCATGGATTACAGGCAACATCACCACTGAGCTAAAGGGTAGAGCTGCCGCTTTTAAGGAGCGGGACTCTAACCCGGACGCTTATAAGAAATCCTGCTATGCCCTCCCACGAACCATCAAACAGGCAAAGCGTCAAAACAGGACTAAGATTGAAAATTACTACGCCGGCTCCGACACTTGTCGGATGTGGCAGGGCTTGCAAACTATTACAGACTACAAAGGGAAGCACAGCTGCGAGCTGCCCAGTTACACGAGCCTATCAGACCAGCTAAATCACTTCTATGCTCGCTTCGAGGCAAGCAACACTAAAGCATGCATGAGAGCATCAGCTGTTCCGGACGACTGTGTGATCACGCTCTACGTAGCCGATGTGAGTAAGACCTTTAAACAGGTCTACATTCACAACGCCGCAGGGCCAGACGGATTACCAGGATGTGTACTCCAAGCATGCGCTGACCAACTGGCAAGTGTCTTCACTGACACTTTCAACCTGTCCCTGACTGAGTCTGTAATACCAACAAGTTTCAAGCAGACCACCATAGTTCCTGTGCCCAAGAACACTAAAGTAACCTGCCTAAATGACTACAGATCCATAGAACTCACGTCTGTAGCCATGAAGTGCTTTGAAAGGCTGGTCATGGCTCACATCAACACCATTATCCCAGAAACCCTAGACCCACTCCAATTTGCATACCGCCCCAACATGTCCACAGATTATGCAATCTCTATTGCACTCCACACTGCCCTTTCCCACCTGGACAAAAGGAACACCTACGTGAGAATGCTATTCATTGACTACAGCTCAGTGTTCAACACCATAGTGCCCTCAAGGCTCATCACTAAGCTAAGGACCCTGGGACTAAACACCTCCCTCTGCAACTGGATCCTGGACTTCCTGACGGGCCACCCCCAGATGGTAAGGGTAGGTAACAACACATCTGCCACGCTGATCCTCAACACGGGGGCCCCTCAGCGGTGCATGCTCAGTCCCCTCCTGTACTCCCTGTTCACCCATGACTGCATGGCCAGGCATGACTCCAACCCCATCATTAAGTTTGCCGAAGACACAACAGTGGTAGGCCTGATCACCGACAACGATGAGACAGCCTATAGGGAGGAGGTCAGAGACCTGGCCATGTGGTGCCATTATAACAACCTCTCCCTCAACGTGATCAAGACAAAGGAGATGATTGTGGACTACGGGAAAATAAGGACCCAGCACGCCCCCATTCTCATTGATGGGGCTGTAGTCGAGCAAGTTGAGAGCTTCAAGTTCCTTGGTGTCAACGTCACCAACAAACTATCATGGTCCAAACACACCAAGACCGTCGTGAAGAGGGCACGACAAAGCCTATTCCCCCACAGGAGACTGAAAAGATTTGGCATGGGTCCTCAGATCCTCAAAAAGTTGTACAGCTGCACCATCGAGAGCATCCTGGCCGGTTGCATCAGCATCTGGTATGCCAACTGCTCGGCCTCTGACCGTAAGGCGGTACAGAGGGTAGTGCGTACGGCCCAGTACATCACTGGGGCCAAGCTTCCTGCCATCCAGGACCTATATACTAGGCGGTGTCAGAGGAAGGCCCAAAAAATTGTCAAAGACTCCAGTCACCCAAGTCATAGACTGTTCTCTCTGCTACCACACGACAAGCGGTACCGGACCCGCCCCCCCCTTTGTTTTTCACTGCTGCTACTCGCTGTTTATTATCTATGCATAGTCACTTTACCCCTACCTACATGTACAAATTACCTTGACTAACCTGTACCCCTGCACATTGATTTGGAACCGGTACTGTCACGATCGTTCATTAACGAGAAGGACCAAGGCGCAGCGTGATATGTATTCATATTGATTCACGTACTGAACACACAACAAAACAACAAACGAAACGTGAAGTCCAAGGTAGCACACAAACAACATACCTTACACGGAACAAGATCCCACACAGACTGGTGCCAAACGGCTGCCTAAGTATTGTCCCCAATCAGAGACAACGAGCTACAGCTGCCTCTGATTGGGAACCACCCTGGCCAACATAGATCTAAACGATCTAGAAACTAAACATAGAAATAAACACAACATGAAATATACACACCCTGACTCAACAAATAACCGTCCCCTGAGTCAGGGCGTGACAGGTACCCCCTGTATATAGCCTCGTTATTGTTCTTTTATTGTGTTACTTTTTATTTTATTTTTTACTTTAGTTAATTTAGTAAATATTTACTTAACTCGATTTCTTGAACTGCATTGTTGGTTAAGGGCTTGTAAGTAAGCATTTCACGGTAAGGTCTACACCTATTGTATTCGGCGCATGTGACAAATACAATTTTATTTTATTTTATTTGATTGTACTGATTTGTGACCCACTGACACCGGCCCCGGTTAAAGGAGAATAAGGCAGTCCAAGAGTTGACACACACAGGAACTTTATTTAAACACACTGAGGAAGATGAACATTGGGATGTACATGGAGATAGTTCTCTAATACAGAAATGAAAGGAATAATGAATATACACATGGAATGCAATGAATAGAGCAGGATGAATGTATGCATATCAAATGGGATACAACATTGAATAGAACTGGAACAGAACTGCAATAGCACAATAGGTAAGGACTGTATCTAATAACCAGCTATTACACAGTAATACAGGAACAATGAATTAGCATGTGTAAACAGGTTACCTAATACCATATGATGAGGCTATTGAACCCTGACCTGTTCACCGGATGTGCTACCTTGTCGTGCTGCTGATCCAATTTCTGCTGTTCTGCCTGCGGCTATGGAACCCTGACCTGTTCACCGGACCTGTTACCTTATCCCGGACCTTCTGTTTTGACCCTCTCTCTCTCCCTCTCGTTCGCTCTCTCTCTCTCTCTCGCTCTCTCTCTTTTTACCTCACCGGCTGCCTTGACCTCTGAATGCTCGGCTATGAAAAGCCAACTGGCATTTACTCCTGAGGTGCTGACCTGTTGCACCCTCTATAACCACTGTGATTATTATTTGACCCTGCTGGTCATCTATGAACGTTTGAACATCTTGGAGAACAGTCTAGCCTTAATGGCCATGTACTCTTACAATCTCCACCGGCACTGCCAGAAGAGGACTGGCCACCCCTCAGAGCCTGGTTCCTCTCTAAGTTTCTTCCTAGGTTCATGCCTTTCTAGGGAGTTTTTCCTAACCACCGTGCTTCTACATCTGCATTGCTTGCTCTTTAGGGTTTTAGGCTAGGTTTCTATATAAGGACTTTGTGACATCTGCTGATGTAAAAAGGGCTTTATAAATAAATGTGAATGAATTTGACTATACAAATGGGCAACATAAATAGCAAGTATTATACATAGAAATTACACTAGAGGTAATAATAGCCAATACTAGTAACAACTTCAGCTTCAGCATATAACATAGTAATAGCTATATGGAGATAAATAACAACAACAAATTACTTTGTAATTTACATTTACATTTTAGTCATTTAGCAGACGCTCTTATCCAGAGCGACTTACAGTTAGTGCATACATTCTTATTTTTTATACTGGAATCGAACCCACAACCCTGGCGTTGCAAACACCATGCTCTACCAACTGAGCTACATCCCTGCCGGCCATTCCCTCCCCTACCCTGGACAACGCTGGGCCAATTGTGCGCCGCCCCATGGGTCTCCCGGTCGCGGCCGGCTACGACAGAGCCTGGATTCGAACCAGGATCTCTAGTGGCACAGCTAGCACTGCGATGCAGTGCCTTAGACCACTGCGCCACTCGGGAGGACTACACATATCCCATGCACGTATGTCCCCACACTCTGACACTGGAAAAAACACAGTTCAGGCCCGGCTAATATTTCCATGCTTGAGAGAGCATGCGACGGACCCGACTGGCCAGGGCACATGGATCGATATCTCTCACATGGGAGAGAGCTAGACTATGTGGCGCCAGCCAGATGTAAACAACAACATACACACGCTGGAAATTTGTTCTACAGCACATAGTCTAGCTCTCCCCCACCTGAGAGATATCGATCCATACATCCTGTCATTGGTCAGATGCTCCTAGCTAGCCCAGCTGGGTCCGTTGGGGGCTGCCTTAATCAACGTCCACATCATCGGCGACCAGGGAGCAGTTGTTGTTGGGGGTTAACTGCCTTGCTCAAGGGCAGAACAGCAGATTTTTCCACCTTACCGGATCAGGGATTCGAACCAGAGACCTTTCGGTTACTGACTCAACACTCTTAACCGCTAGGCTACCTGCCGCCTAATACATCCACAGTGGGAATTCAACAATGTTTTCTGTTTATTGTGAAAATTGTAATTATGTAAGAACATTCCAACCTTGTTTAGCCTTACCCAGTCAAAATATGGGATGATTCCATTACTTGTATCCGTTTGCATCACTTTCAACGAGGGACTTTTATTTTGAAGGCTACCCCACACACGGAGGACGACAGACGCCGGTGACCATAAACGCCGTAACCCTATAGTCGTCCAGCAGCCTCAACGTCTCTGGTTAGTAGTAATATAGACAAACACTCGCACTCACAACTGCACGCAGACACACATACACACACACACAGCCACCTGCTGCCTCTACCTCTCTGGTGAGCAAATGTACATACACGCACACACACAAACAAACACACACACTCATTCCTTCAATCTGTTTATATTGTCTCATCTCTCTGCAGAACTTCCATCTCACTGTGATGCTGGCCAGGAGACTGGTGTGGACTATAGTGACAGGGTTACTACCTTCTATCTATCTCTAGATCTCTCTTTCTCTCTATCTATCGCTAGGATCCAGGAGACTGGTTATTATGTTAGAAATGAAAAAGCTATTACATTATTGGCAGTTATTACATTATGGACTAGTCATAAATGGGGACTGTCCATTCCTGGTTAGGGCTGGGAATTGCCAGGGACTTCACGAGGCGATATTATCACAATACTTAGGTGCCAATACGATACGTATTGCAATTCTCACAATTCTATATGTATTGCGATTCGATACTGTGATTTTATTTCGATTCGATGTTCCAAACATATTGCTCACCATATGTATGTCTGCTGCAGAGGGACAAGAGAGAGCCATGAGAAACACGTTTTAAGCAGTCATGGAAATAAAAGTGCTGAAAACAAATTGGCTCCCTATTTAAAAACAAGATGGACAACAAGCTATGAAGGAAAAATACTGGAGTTTTGGTGTAAGTACAGCAAACTAGCGCAAAAATGATATTGCAATATTTTCAAAACTATACGATATATCATCAAAAATAATATCCCGATATGTAATTATCAAAAAATATAATAATACATCAAATAATACTTAATACATAATACTCCTGGTTTAAGTATTTCCAGTCTTCAGTCTTTTACATCTTGTTTAACTGGCAGTATTCGTCTGTCATTATTTTGACATTTCACATGTTCCTCTCTCTCCACCCCCTTTCTTGACGATATCTTCGACTCAGGTCCTCCACTCTCAGATGAGAGTGACATAAATCGTGTGTCCCTGTGGTGTTTTTTTAGCTAAAGACCTTATAGTCCACCTGATAGAGAAGGACCCAAGGGTACGCTACACATGTGACGAGGCTCTTCAGCACCCCTGGTACAGTGCACCCGCATGCATGAACTCACACACACGCACACCTTCTTGCACATATTCTTGTGCCCCCCCAACAGAGCTCCCCAAGAGCAAATGGAGGGTGGGTTATTCTTATTATGCTGTCCTACCATCAACTATTATGACTTCATGTAACATTTTGTGAGCTTTATGGTGCAAAATAGAATTTTACAATAAGGGTCCCTTTACAAGGGGTTTATTCATGCATACGTCTCTGATGGGATTATGTTTGGTCATGCAGCAAACGTTTAATGCCACAGCGGTGGTCCGTCACATGAGGCGTCTCCAGCTGGGACTAGATCAGGAGGCTCCCTGCCCAGCCCCTGTAGAAGCGGCTCCCAGCCAGACCACCCTGCCCAGCCCCTGTAGAAGCGGCTCCCAGCCAGACCACCCTGCCCAGCCCCTGTAGAAGTGGCTCCCAGCCAGACCACCCTGCCCAGCCCCTGTAGAAAAGGCTCCCAGCCAGACCATCGCCTGTATAAACCACCTGCTGCCTCCTGATGCTGAGGAGAAACACACAGGTCAGTGCTCACAGCAAAAGAAGTGTCTCACTTACTAAAACTATGATAGTTCTCACTCACTAAAATTAATAATGTTTTAGTAAAGTGCCTTGATTTCCAAGATCACAGTGTGTCTGGTCCTGAACTCTTTTCCAGTTGAGGGGGGCTGCTCCTAGAGTGCGGACCGGCGGGGCAGAATGAGACCAACTGTACCTACCACTGCATCTGATCCCCCGGCCACCTGGAGTGTGGCCAACCAATAACTTTCCCACAATTTACCTGTGGAGTCCAGAGAAACTTCCCAGTCTGGCCCGGAACACAGAGTTGTTGTTCCAGCGCCGAGAAGGAGGGAAGAGGGAATCCATGATGCCATTGCCAACAGAGAAGGCCACTTGACCTACATTGGGGTGAGAGTGGAGGATGAACTGAGAGAGGAGAGGAGAAGAGAGGAAAGGAAAGGAGAGCTGAAGGAGAGGTGTCGTACCCAGTGTATTCCTGGGTGATATTAGTTTGGGAGTGGGACAGAGTTTGGAAAGGGTTTTTAATTATGCTTTTTTTAAATGTACAGTACCAGTCAAAAGTTTGGACACACCTATTCATTGTGAGAGTGTGATTTGAAGGAGTCAGGCGCAGGAGGGTAAATCACAGAATACAGAGTTTATTCCGTAGTACACAGTTATGCTGGATAGCATCAACAGTCCAGTGCGCAAAACAGGCGCACTGGAACAAATATAGGCACACAGGGAAAATATACCCCGGCAATACAAAGTAAAGGTAGCTCCATCGAGCTACACTTATATCACATGAAACAATCACCCACAAGGGGGCAATTATACATTTACATTACATTTTAGTCATTTAGCAGACGCTCTTATCCAGAGCGACTTACAGTTAGTGAGTGCATACATTTTTCATACTGGCCCCCTGTGGGAATTGAACCCACAACCCTGGCGCTGCAAGTGCCATGCTCTACCAACTGAGCTACAGGAGGATGTACATGTACTAATGAGGGGAATATGAACCAGGTGTGTGTAATTGACAAGACAAGACAAATGGAATGATGAGATATGGAGCAGCAGTGGCTAGAAGTCCGGTGACGACGAACACCGGAGCCTGCCCAAACAAGGAGGGGAGGCAGCTTTGGAGGAAGTCGTGACAGTACCCCCTTGACGCGCAGCTCCAGCAGTGCGCCGACCCCGGCCTTGGGGACGGCCAGAAGGACGCGGAGCAGGGCGAGCATGATGGCAACGGTGGAAATCCCGCAACAGGGAGGGATCGAGGATATCCCTCACCGGGACCCCAGCACCATTCCTCCGGACAGTACCCCTCCCACTCCACGAGGTACTGAAGGCCCCACACCGACTCCTCAAATCCAGGATGGAACAGACGGAGTACGCTGGGGCCCCCTCGATGTCCAGAGGAGGCGGAGGGACCTCCCGCACTTCAGACTCCTGGAGCGGACCAGCCACCACCGGCCTGAGGAGAGACACATGAAACGAGGGTTTAATACGGTAATCATGGGGGAGTAATAACATATAGGTAACCTCGTTGATTCTCCTCAGGACTTTGAACGGCCCCACAAACCGCGGGCTCAGCTTCCGGCAGGGCAGGCGGAGGGGCAGATTCCGGGTCGAGAGCCAGACCCGATCACCCTGTATCAGTCAGCGTTGGCCTTCTGACGACGTATGGCACATTGGAGGTGGACGTGGGCAGCGTCCCATGTCTCCTCCGCGCACCGAAACCAGTCATCCACCGCAGGAGCCTCAGTCTGGCTCTGGTGCCACGGTGCCAGAACCGGTTGGTAACACATTGGAATGGCGTTAGGTTAGTGGAGGAGTGACGGAAAGAGTTCTGGGCATATTCGGCCCATGGCAAGAACACTGACCACTCCCCCGGCCGATCCTGACAGTAGGACCGCAGGAACCTACCCACATCCTGATTTACCCGTTCCACCTGCCCATTAGACTCGGGGTGGAAACCAGAGGTCAGGCTGACCGAGACCCCCAGACGTTCCATGAACGCCTTCCAGACATTGGATGTGAACTGTGGACCTCGGTCAGACACTATATCCTCTGGTACCCCATAGTGCCGGAAGACGTGTGTAAACAGGGTCTCCGCAGTTTGCAGGGCCGTGGGGACACCAAGTTATACGCGCTCCTGAGATCCAGTTTTGTGAAAAACCACGCTCCATGCAATGACTCCGTCATGGTCGCAATCAGAGGGAGTGGATAACTGTATTTCACAGTAATCTGATTGAGACCACGGTAATCGATGCACAGGCGCAACCCTCCATCTTTTTTCTTCACAAAAAAGAAGCTCGAGGAGGCGGGAGAAGTGGAGGGCCGTATGTATCCCTGTCTCAAAGATTCGGCTATGTAAGTTTCCATAGCTTTTCTCTCCTCTTGAGACAAAGGATACACGTGGCTCCGTGGGAGCGCTGCTCCTGCCTGGCGATCAATCGCACAATCCCCCTGTCTATGAGGAGGCAACTGCGTCGCCCTAGCTTTACTAAACACGAGAGCTAAATCCCCATATTCAGGCAGAATGTGCAGTGCGGGCACTTGGTTTGGACTTTCCACCGAAGTCGCCCCTACGGAAACACCCAGACATCGCCCCTCACACTGAGCAGACCACCCATTGAGAGCCCTATGTTGCCACGAAATAGCAGGGTTATGGGTGCTTAACCAGGGAATTCCCAGCACCACCGGGTACGCAGGAGAGTCGATCAGATACAACTGTATAGTTTCCTCATGACCCCCTGCGCACACATCCTAAGTGGCGCTGTGACTTCCCTAATCAACCCCGACCCCAACGGGCGGCTATCTAAAGCATGAACGGGAAAAGGTTTGTCAACAGGCAGGAGAGGGACCCCTAAATCTAAACAGAACTTCCGATCAACAAAATTCCCAGCTGCGCCTGAATCTACTAGCGCCTTATGCTGGGAATGAGGTGCAACCTGTGGAAAACAAACAGGTATACAAAAGTGCGCAACAGAGAGCTCTGGGTAAGTGGGGCGTCTACTCACCTGGGCAGGCTCCCCAGTGCGTGGCCTGTTTTCTCCTCCCTCGGGGAACCCTCCCCAGCACCTGGCCGCAGTGTGCCCTCCACGACCGCACTTGGTGCAGGGGACAGGCCCCCTCGGGCTCCTCCTCCTCCTTTCTCTAGCGCCGGCACCCCCGAGCTCCATAGGGCTCGGCTCGGAGGTGCCGGAGGGTGGAATGGACGGACCCCACTCGGGACGTCCACGGGTGGCCAGCAGGGTGTCCAGACGGATGGACATATCGACCAACTGGTCGAAGGTGAAATTGGTGTCCCTGCAGGCCAACTCACGTTGAACGTCCTCCCGTAGGCTACATCGAAATTGGTCGATGAGGGCCCGTTCATTCCACCCTGCGTCTGCCGCTAGAGTCCGGAACTCCAGCGCGAACGCCTGTGCGCTCCTCCTCCCTGTCTCAGGTGGAATAGACGCTCCCCGCCGCTTTGCCCTCAGGTGGATGGTCGAACACGGCCTTGAAGCGACGGGAGAACTCGGCGTAGGAGATGGTGGTGGCGTCCATCCTCCTCCACTCGGCGTTGGCCCATTCCAACGCCTTGCCCGTGAGACAGGAGATGAGGGCGGAACGCTCTCGTGTCCCGAGGGCACCGGGTGTACAGTGGCCAGGTAGAGCTCCACCTGCAGGAGGAACCCCTGACACCCGGCAGCTGTTCCGTCATACGCCCTCGGGAGCGAGAGCCGAATCCCACTGGGTTCCGGACCTGGGACTGGTGGACCGGCCGATGGGGGTGGCAGGGTAGGTGGAGGTGTGGGTACCCCTCTGGACTCCCATCGGTGCAGGGTGTTGATGACGTCCTGCAGAGCGGTCCCCAGTTGTCTGATCTGGTCATCCTGGCCGCGGACATGCTCCTCCAGCGACTCAGGCGTGACTGTTGCTCCTGCTGATTCCATTCATAAAGGTGTGTGATTCTGTCAGGGGTGCTGAAGGTGGGTGTGGTGCAGGAATTAAGCGCAGGACGCAGAAGCTAAGTCCAAAAGACTTTAGTGAATTATTCACGTAGTACACGAGCACAATAAGCCCAGAGGCGAAATAAAGGCGCACACAGGCGTCAAACAAAAGGCGCACTAACATGTGCGAAAACCTCTCCAAACAACGGAGGGAAGTACGTAGCTCAGAACACCAAACAGAAGAGCAATCACACACAACACCAAACACACACAACGAGAACTAAATAGGACACTAATGAGGACTAACTAGACACAGGTGTACAACATCAAGACAAAACCAAACGAACATGAAACATAGATCGGTGGCAGCTAGTACTCCGGGGACGACGACCGCCGAAACCTGCCCGAACAAGGAGGAGGAGCAGCCTCGGCCGAAACCGTGACAGCGCCCCATGCATTGACTCAATCACTGAAGGAATGAGGGGGAGAGGATAACTAAATCTTATTGTCTCCTTGTTCAGTGGTCGATAATCAATGCAAAGGCGCAGACTGCCGTCTTTGTTCTTCACAAAAAAAGAAACTTGAGGAAGCGGGTGAAGTGGAGGAACGTATATACCCCTGGCGCAGGGACTCAGTGACGTATGTTTCCATAGCCTCCGTTTCAGCCTGTGACAGGGGATACACATGACTCCTGGGAGGCACAGCGTCTACCCGGAGGTTTATCGCGCAATCCCCCGCCCGATGAGGTGGTAACTTGGTCGCCCGTGTTCTAGAAAACTTGTGCACCAATTCAAGGTATTCGGGGGGAATGCGCACGGTGGAGGTACTGTCTGGACTTTCCACCGTGGTTGCACCAACGGAAACACCTAGACACCTACCCTGACACTCTCGCGACCACCCCGTGAGAACCCTCTGCGGCCATGAGAAGGTGGGGTTGTGGAGTGCTAACCAAGGGATACCTAATACCACAGGGAAAGCAGGAGACTCAATAATAATGAAAAGTGACTTGCTTGCAATATATCTCATGGGTAATCATGATGACTGGTGCTGTAACTTCCCTAACAAACCCGGACCCTAATGGTCGACTATCAAGTGCTCTGATGGGGAGTGGAATGGATAGGGGAACCAATGAAATGCCTAGACTGTGTGAGAATGCCCTGTCCATAAAGTTCCCAGCTGCGCCTGAATCGACTAGTGCCTTACACTGGGGAACTACCATGTGATCAGGAAAGTAGATGGGTAGGGTACAGTGCGCAGCAGAGGGCTCTGAACGAGTGTGGGTGTTCGATACCTGGGGTGATGCAAGAGTGCCCTGCCTGCCGCGTCCAGAACCAAAAGAATGCTGACGACAACGTGCGGTGTAATGTCCCTTCGTGCCACCAGAGTGACACTGGCGCTGTCATCCTCCACTCTCTCAGATCGTGGTTCCACCCAGCTCCATCAGCTCGGGATCCGAGTCGGCCGGGGTGGGAACGGGCAGACCCCCTCCAGGACATCCTCTGGCTGCCAGCAGGTTGTCCAAACGGATGGCCATGTCCACCAGTTGTGTGAAGGACAACATGGTGTCCTGGCAGGCTAGCCTACTTCGGACGTCCTCCCGCAGATGGCACCGGAAGTGGTCGATAAGGGCCCGCTCGTTCCACCCGGACCCAGCTGCTAGAGTCCAAAACTCCAAGGTGAAGTCCTGCGCAGTCCTCATCCCCTGCCTCAGACGGACCAGCTGCTCGCCTGCCTCTCGACCTTCGGGCGGGTGATCGAAGACAGCTCGAAAGAGGCGAGCGACCTCCCCGTAGTTGTCCAACGCGGCTCCTCCTTCGTTCCAGACCGCGTTGGCCCACTCCAGGGCTTTCCCCGAGAGGCAGGAGACGAGGGCGGACACCTTCTCCCGCTCTGATGGGACCAGCCTGATGCTGGAGAAGTAGAGCTCCAGTTGGAGGAGGAATCCTTGGCAGAGAGCAGCTGTCCCGTCGAACTCCCGTGTTCGGGATATATGGATCCCTCTGGGTGCTGGAGTGTGGGTGGCTGGATCGGGTTGCCCAGCTGGTCTCGACAGACGGGTCCTGTCCTCTCCAGGCGTTGGACGACCTGAAGAACCCGATCCATCGCTTCTCCCAAGCTGGCTAGCATCGTTGAATGCTCCTGGACCCGTGCCACGACTCCAGGCATGCACTCCTCTCCCGCTGACTCCATAGCGGGTGGGTGATTCTGTGAGAGTGTGATTTGAAGGAGTCAGGTGCAGGAGGGTAAATCACAGAATACAGAGTTTATTTCTGTAGTACACAGTTACGCTTGATAGCGTGAACAGTCCAGTGCGCAAAACAGGCGCACTGGAACAAATACAGGCACACAGGGAAAATATACCCGGGCAATACAAAGTACAGGTAGCGCCACCGAGCTACACTCATCTCACATGACACAATCACCCACAAGAACAAGGGGGCAGAGGGAACACTTATACATGTACTAATGAGGGGAATATGAACCAGGTGTGTGTAATTGACAAGACAAGACACATGGAATGATGAGATATGGAGCGGCAGTGGATAGAAGGCTGGTGACGACGAATGTCAAAGCATGCCCGAACAAGGAGGGGAGGTAGCTTCGGAGGAAGTCGTGACACTCATTCAAGGGTTTTTCTTTATTTTTACTATTGTCTACATTGTAGAATAATAGTGAAGACATCAACACTATGAAATAACACATATGGAATCATGTAGTAACCAAAAAAGTGTTAATCAAAATATATTTTATATTTGAGATTCTTCAAATAGCCACCCTTTGCCTTGATGACAGCTTTGCACACTCTTGGCATTTTCTCAACCAGCTTCACCTGGAATGCTTTTCCAACAGTCGTGAAAGAGTTCCCACATATGCTGAGCACTTGTTGGCTGCTTTTCCATCACTCTGCCGTCCTACTCATCCCAAACCATCTCAATTGGGTTGAGGTCGGGAGATTGTGGAGGCCAGGTCATCTGATGCAGTACTCCATCACTCTCCTTCTTGGTAAAATAGCCCTTACACAGCCTGGAGGTGTGTTGGGTCATTGTCGAGAAGGCCAGCCGAGTGTCAGCTGAGACCCTGCAGAAGAACCTGGAGCAGATGGGCTGTGCGCTGAAGACTCTGGACAAAGACCTGGAGACCTTCCCTCCTCCACAGAGTGATAGGGACATGTTCATAGAGAAAATGACTAGCTTTGTGGCCAGTGCCAGTGCCAGAGAGCAACATGAGAAGTTGGACATGATGCATAAGAACATGGAGAAGCAGTACTCTGACCTGGGGGAATACTTTGTGTTCCCTCGCAAGATTTCTGTCGAAGAGTTCTTCATTGACCTCAACAACTTCAAGAACATGTTCCAGCAAGCAGTGAAGGAGAATGCGAAGAGGAGGGAGTCAGAGGAGAAGATGAAGAGAGCCAAGCTGGCCAAGGAGAAGGCTGACAGGGAGAAGGAGGAGAAACAGAAGAGAAGCCAACAACTGGACCTCAAGGCAGAGGGTGATGAGACTGGTATCATGGATGGCCTGATGGAGGCGCTGCAGTCTGGTGCTGCCTTCAGGAGGAAGAGAGGACCACGACAAGCTGCCAACCATAGAGCTGGTCATGCAGTGACGAACATCTTGGCCAAAGAGTTGATGCCGTAGGACACCCCGCCCAGCTTCAGCAAACCCCCCATTAAGAAGACCAAGATGGAGCAGAAGGAGGAGCCTAGCACAGAGGGGGCGGGGTCACTAGAGGACCTCTTAGAGGACAGCCTATCACGGTCCAGTTAAAGGAGATGGGTAGAGGTTGTCCCTTAGCCACAGATCTAGGGTCAGCTCATCTTACCCATATCCTAACCTTAACCATAGAAAAATGTAGACACTACGGCAACTTCATCCTCCTGCCAGTTAAAGGAAGAGTCTGTGCCCCTTGTCCTTCATGGGACCACGGGACTGGACATACTGGGTCTGAAGGGACTAATGGGTGAGGGCGGGGCTCTCAACATGACCACACCCCCAGGGTTTTCCATGCTGAGGGACGACTCTTGCTTTGCTATATAAACATATCAATGTTCAAGCATCAGCATCTGCACACAGCCACTGCACTCTATCTATTTCTCTCTCTATTTCTCTCACACAGACTATCACTATGTATCCATCTACTTTCCTCTGTCTGAAGTGCATTGTGAGAATCCAAAGACTCTTTCTCAGGAGTGGTCCTACATTTTTCCAGAGGGATATGATGGAATTCCCAACTGCTTTTTTTCGACATGGTTTGATTTAAACCCTATTAAATGTTGCTCTTTAATTGTCAAATATACTGTATGTAAATGTAAATGAAAAAGAAACAAGTGCCAACCAATACAATTCCAAGCTTCAGATTTCAGCCGTTGTGTTGTCCAATAGGGATAGGGCGGACCAATCAAAAGCCTACCTAAACTGTGTCTGTATCTATCTCTCTCTGTGTGTGTGTGTCTCTGTGTGTGTCTCTGTGTGTGTCTCTGTGTGTGTGTGTGTGTGTGTGTGTGTGTTTGTGTTATATGATATTACATGTTGAGTGTGTTCCACAATCCTCATCTCTACTGTTCTAGCTCTCTGGTTCACAGGGAGGAGTCACTGATTTACTGGCTATATATAGAGCACTAATGGGCTTTTTCAAAGGTTGTCTCCATGTAAGTCGCTTTGGATAAAAGCGTCTGCTAAATGGCATATATTATTATTATATATTATTGTCCTGTTGAAAAACAAATGACAGTCCCACTAAGCCCAAACCAGATGGGATGGCGTATCGCTGCAGAATGCTGTGGTAGCCATGCTGGTTAAGTGTGCCTTGAATTCTAAATAATTCACAGACAGTGTCACCAGCAAAGCACCCCCACACCATAACACCTCCTCCTCCATGCTTTACGGTGGGAACTACACATGCGGAGATCATCCGTTCACCCACACCGTGTCTCACAAAGACACGGCGGTTGGAACCAAAAATCTCAAACTTGGACTCCAGACCAAAGGACACATTTCCACCGGTCTAATGTCCATTGCTCGTGTTTCTTGGCCCAAGCAGGTCTCTTCTTATTGTTGTCCTTTAGTAGTGGTTTCTTTGCAGCAATTCGACCATGAAGGCCTGATTCACACAGTCTCCTCTGAACAGTTGATGTTGAGATGTGTCTGTGACTTGAACTCTGTGAAGCATTTATTTGGGCTGCAATTTCTGAGGCTGGTAACTCTAATGAACTTATCCTCTGCAGCAGAGGTAACTCTGAGTCTTCCATTCCTGTGGCGGTCCTCATGAGAGCCAGTTTCATCACAGCGATTGATGGTTTTTACGACTGCACTTGAATACATTTTAAGGGTTCCTGACATTTTCCAGATTGACTGACCTTCATGTCTTAAAGTAATGATGGACTGTCATTTCTCTTTGCTTATTTGAGCTGTTCTTGCCATAATATGGACTTGGTCTTTTACCAAATAGGGCTATCTTCTGTATAACCCCCTACCTTGTCACAACACAACTGATTGGCTCAAATTCATTAAGAAGGAAAGAAATTCCACAAATTAACTTTCATGAAGGCACACCTGTTAATTGAAATGCATTCCAGGTGACTACCTCATGAAGCTGGTTGAGAGAATGGCAAGAGTGTGCAAAGCTGTCATCAAGGCAAAGGGTGGCTATTTGAAGAATCTCAAATATAAAATATATTTTGATTTGTTGAACACTTTTTTGGTTACTACATGATTCCATATGTGTTATTTCAAAGTTTTGATGTCTTCACTATTATTTTACAATGTAGAAAACAGTAAAAATAAAGAAAAACCCTTGAATGAGTAGGTGTGTCCAACCTTTTGACTGGTACTGTACGTCTGCTTTTTTTTTCTCTATTTCTGTACATGCTGTATACATGTAAATTTTTTCATTGTCATTATCCTCCCCCCTTGACAATGTATAGAGGATTGATCCACTTATGTTACTTGCATGATCAGAGGACAGGCAGACAGGTCCTCATGCATGTTGACTGGCAACATGCGTTTTTATAGCATAAGGAGTCTACTGCAGAACTATGTGCATGTGGTACCACCCATTGTGGAATAGTTTCTGTACTGCAGATATTGTAGCTAATACCTCACGAAAGATGGACTTACATCCAAGTCAGTTCCTTGAAAAACTAAGAATAGGTCTCAGTAAACCCACAGTTTTACTCCTTGATGTTTAAACCACATTCTAACATGAAAGGGCAATATGGTTCTGTTGATAAAGACTCTTTTGGGGTAGAGTTTCAGCCTGGCTTTGAACTGGTCAAAGCTTAATCCATTTAAGTTATTAAGACCATGGAAGATGTAATGAGCTCAGCCCTCTTGCTTAAGAGCAGGGAATAGATGTGTGTGAATGTCACGGTTTACTAAGCCAGAACCCAGAAGCAGACCAGGACAAGGTAAGTGGTGTCAAAAGGTGAGTGTTTATTTACTGAACCAAGGGTGAAGGGAAATAATCCAGGGAACAGAGCGGCGGCGTGGAGGAGTTGTAGAGGGTCCAGTGGTTGATCCGATGATGGCTCGGCAGCCGCCGACCATCAGGCAGAGGTTGGGTAGAGGTTCCGGACGAGTGATGTTCATGGCTAACGATCCGGCAGGAACTGGATGTTGGGCCAGACCCTAAGAAGGGTGATGATTAGGCCCAGGTGTGCCGATTGCTGATGGGAAGCAGGTGCGGAAACAAGCGCGCTCCCCGGAGCGTTCCCGAACCCTCGGGAAACAGGAGCTACGACCAGAAACACTCGTCACCAGACAGGACCCGACTCAGACCGCCGGGATCGTTACAGTACCCCCCTCCGCGAACGCCACCGGGCGGACTCCCGGAGCGCCAGGATGGAGGCGGTAGAAGTCCCTGATGAGATCCGGATCTAGGACCTGTCGCCGCGAATCCAACTCCTCTCCTCAGGACCATACCCCTCCCAGTCCACGAGATACTGGAAACCCCGGCCCCGCCGTCGGGGAATCCATGATGCGCCGCACCGTGTAGGCAGGACCACCTCCGATCATCCGAGGAGGAGGAGGAGGAGGCGGAGGAGGCAACAGAGGACTGAGGAGGACAGGCTTGAGGCAGGAGACATGAAAGGTGGGATGGACTCTGAGCGTCCTCGGTAGTTTGAGTCGAACTGCCACTGGATTGATCACCTTCTCCACCACAAACGGACCAATGAACCTCGGTAACAACTTCCTAGACTCAGTCCGTAACGGAAGATCCCGTGTGGCCAACCAAACCCTATCTCCGATGGTATAGGTGGGAGCGGGGATCCGGCGACGATTCGCCTGGAGCTGATACCGGTCCGAACCTCTAAGGAGTGCCTTTCTGGCCCGATGCCAGGTCCGGTGGCAACGACGAATGTGGGCCTGAACAGAAGGCACTGAGAGCTCCTTCTCCTGAGAAGGGAACAGGGGAGGTTGGTAGCCATACAGGCACTGGAAGGGAGACATCCCAGTGGCAGATGTAGGGAGAGTATTGTGGGCATACTCAACCCAAGGCAACTGAGAGGCCCAGGAGGTGGGGTTGGAAGAGACCAGACAGCGTAGCGTGGATTCCATCTTCTGGTTGGCTCTCTCCGCCTGACCATTGGATTGGGGGTGAAAACCAGATGTGAGACTGACTGTAGCTCCAATGGCCGAACAGAAGGACTTCCAGACAGCAGAGGTAAACTGAGGGCCACGGTCGGAAACGATATCACTGGGCAAACCGTGGACCCTGAAAACCTCCCTAACCAGGATCTCGGACGTCTCCGAGGCAGAGGGAAGCTTGGCAATCGGCACAAAGTGGGCGAACTTGCTGAATCTGTCCACGATAGTCAGAACGACCGTGTTCCCCTCAGAAGCGGGCAACCCCGTGACGAAGTCCAGGGCCAGATGCGACCATGGACGCCGGGGAATAGGAAGGGGGTGAAGTAGTCCAGAGCTGGGCCGATTGGTACTCTTATTCTGCGCACACACTGGACAGGCAGCAACAAAACCCCGAGTATCCTCGGCCATGGCAGGCCACCAAAAACGTCTGCGAAGAAACGCCATAGTCCGAGCCACGCCAGGGTGACAAGCCATCTTACTGGCGTGGGACCACTTGAGAACAGCAGGACGAACCGACTCAGGCACAAACAACCGACCGGGTGGACCGTTACCGGGACCGGGCTGAGTCCGAAGGGCCGCCAGCACCTCCTCCTCAATCTTCCACATGACTGCTCCCACGACGCAGTTCCGGGGAGAATAGTCTCGGTCTTGGACCCACTCTCCTCCGTCTTGGAGAACATCCGGGACAAGGCGTCCGCCTTGCCGTTCTTAGACCCAGGTCGGAACGTCAGGACAAACTTGAATCGTCCGAAAAACAACGCCCACCTGGCCTGGACGGGGAGTTGAGACGTTTCGCCGATTGCACGTAAGCAAGATTCTTGTGGTCAGTCCAGACAATAAACGGTTGCTCCGCCCCCCTCCAACCAGTGGCGCCACTCCTCCAAGGCAAGTTTCACCGCGAGAAGCTCCCGGTTACCCACATCGTAATTCCTCTCCGCAGGTGAAAGGCGACGAGAGTAGTAGGCGCAGGGATGGAGTTTACTGTCCGTGGAGCATCGCTGCGACAGGATGGCGCCAACTCCCACATCAGACGCGTCCACTTCAACAACGAACTGACGGGCCGTGTCCGGTTGAGAGAGAATCGGTGCGTTGGTGAATCGCCTCTTCAAATCCAGAAACGCTCGATCCGCCTCCGGATTCCACTTGAAGGTCCTGATGCTGGAAGTCAAGGCAGTTAATGGAGCGGCCACACGGCTGTAATCCCGGATGAATCTGCGGTAGAAATTCGCAAACCCCAAAAATCTCTGGAGCTGCAATCTCGTACCGGGCTGGGCCCATTCCAGAACCGCTCTAACCTTCTCCTGGTCCATCCTAATCTCTCCCCTGGAGATGATGTACCCGAGAAAGGATGTTGTGTGGGCGTGAAACTCGCACTTCTCGGCCTTCACGAACAGGCGATTCTCCAACAATCGCTGCAGAACCTGCCGGACATGCTGGACGTGGTCGGTAGGTTCCTTCGAGAAGATCAGAATGTCATCCAGGTAAACAAACACGAAGAGACCGATCATATCTCTCAGGACGTCGTTCACCATACTCTGGAATACCGCTGGAGCATTGGTCAGTCCAAACGGCATCACCTGATACTCGAAGTGCCCCATCGGTGTATTGAAACCCGTCAACCACTCGTCCCCCTCTCTGATCCGGACCAGGTGATACGCATTGCGTAGGTCTAACTTGGTGAACACCGTAGCACCCTGTAAGGAGTCGAAGGCAGAACTCATCAAGGGCAGGGGATACTTGTTCTTGACCGTGATGTCATTCAACCCCCGATAGTCAATACATGGTCGAAGAGAGCCATCCTTCTTACCCACAAAGAAGAATCCTGCCCCCAGGGGTGATGACGAGGACGAACGAGACCAGCAGCTAGGGACTCCTTGATGTAGGTCTCCAACGCCTCACGTTCAGGTCGGGAGATACTGTATAACCTTCCCTTGGGGTAGACAGCTCCAGGGACCAGGTTGATGGCACAATCATATGGTCGGGTGGGGAGGGAGTGACAGAGCCTTCTGCTTACTGAAAACCTCCCCCAAATCGTGATATGTCTCGGGAACCAGGGACAAATCTGGAGGTTTAGCCTCAATCACCTGACTGGGAACCGAATGGGGGCAGGCAGTCTTGAGACAGTTAGCATGACAATCCAGGCTCCAACTCGTTACCTTGCCCGTCACCCAATCGAACGTGGGATTGTGTTCCTTCAGCCAGGGGTATCCAAGGACCAGAGGAACATGGGAAGACGGCAGAATGAAAAATGAAATCATCTCAGAATGATTCCCTGACAACCGCATCTTAACCGGTTCAGTCCTCATCGTGATACGTGCCAGACTACTGCCGTTCAGAGTGGTCGCTTCAATGGCTTCCGGCAATTGCTCCTTGGAAAGCCCCAGCTGTTCCACCAACTCGGCATCAAGAAAGCTTCCATCGGCACCTGAATCGATAAAAGCGTTAAGCGCTAAGCTCTGATTCCTGTTCACAAGGGTAGCCGGGAAGCGGGGTCTGACAGAGGTACTGAGAGGTTGAAACTGGCTCGCTAAAAGTCCTCCCAACTTTAGCGAGCCGGGCAGTTTGACGACCGCCGGGAACAAGTGGAGATGTAATGTCCCGAGCTACCACAGTAGAGGCAGCAGTTGGTCTTACGTCTATGTTGACGCTCCTCCTTGGTTAACCCGTGCCGCCCCACTTGCATGGGTTCCGAATCGGGAGAGAGGACCTCTCCACTAATCCACTGTGGTGGAGAATGATCGATGTGTTCTGGTCCACCACCCGACCCGACTGGGAACTGAGAAACTGATCGATTGGACGGACCCCATTGCTTCTCCCTCCTTCGCTCTCGGACTCGATTATCCACCCGAATGGACAAGGCTACCAAGCTGTCCAGGTCACTAGGCTCGGATAGGAGATCAACTCATCCTTGAGCTGCTCCGACAGACCCTGGTAAAAGGCCGCTTGCAGAGACTCCTCGTTCCACCCACTCTCCACAGCCAACGTCTTGAACTCAATCACGAAGTCGGCCACGCTGCGAGTTCCTTGGCGAAGCGAAAACAGGCGCCTAGCTGCGTCCCTCCCTCGGACGGAATGGTCGAAGAGCTTCCTCATCTCGGTCGTGAACCCCTGGTATGAAGCCATGCAGGGATCCTGTCGTTCCCAAACGGCTGAAGCCCACTCCAGCGCACGACCACGCAGCAACTCAATCACAAAGGCTATCCTAGCCTTGTCTGTGGCATAAGAGTAGGGCTGTAGATCGAACACTAGTCCACACTGCATAAGGAAGGAACGGCATCTTCCCAGCTCCCCCTCATATTTATCCGGCGTCGGAACCTTGGGCTCACGGATGGCCACAGCTTCAGAAGCGGCAGGCGAGATGGATGAAACCGGTAGTGGATCCTCCACCGGCCACTTGCGTTGGTTCTGGACCTCCGTCAGACCGGTAGAAAGGTTCCGAACTGACAACGCGATCTCCTGTAGTACCGTGCTATGATGACCCAACATCTTCTCCTGCTGGGTAATAGCATGGCGAACAGAGTCCAGGTCCGCTGGGTTCATTACTGGCCGGATCGTTCTGTCACGGTTTACTAAGCCAGAACCCAGAAGCAGACCAGGACAAGGTAAGTGGTGTCAAAAGGTGAGTGTTTATTTACTGAACCAAGGGTGAAGGGAAATAATCCAGGGAACAGAGCGGCGGCGTGGAGGAGTTGTAGAGGGTCCAGTGGTTGATCCGATGATGGCTCGGCAGCCGCCGACCATCAGGCAGAGGTTGGGTAGAGGTTCCGGACGAGTGATGTTCATGGCTAACGATCCGGCAGGAACTGGATGTTGGGCCAGACCCTAAGAAGGGTGATGATTAGGCCCAGGTGTGCCGATTGCTGATGGGAAGCAGGTGCGGAAACAAGCGCGCTCCCCGGAGCGTTCCCGAACCCTCGGGAAACAGGAGCTACGACCAGAAACACTCGTCACCAGACAGGACCCGACTCAGACCGCCGGGATCGTTACAGTGAATACAAAGCCAAATGTGGATATGTTTAGCACCGTGTAGATACAACCAACTAACATTGCCTTTTGGATCACACTTCCATGGATCTTTTCTTCATTCATATTGGGGTTGTTTCTTCAAGCAATTGTATGTGTACAGAGAGAACTTGAATTAAAGAATGTAAATAATAATCAAATCAAATCGTCTCGTCTCACATCATCATTACATCTGTCACTCTCACTCTCACCATAAGGTCACGTTAAATTGTTGATACAAAAGTGGGATTTTATGTTATTCACTCGATTTTAAGAAAAGTAGCTTTGATGAGTCTGACAAGGAATATCATGCCTAACCGAATTTGTAGAAATGTGTGAATGCTATTATTTTCTACATTACCAAAAATGTTACCATTTTTTATTCAAAGACACTGTTTATCATGAACAACGCCTGGATTAACAAAATAACATGAACAGATCGAACATTGCAGTATGAACAACTGCAAAATAAAGTCATTTCACATGGAAAGAAAATACAATTTATTACAGCATTTATTTGGGTAAAAAGTATGCTATTTGGGAAAAATATTACTATGTTATGTTGACTTCACTTTCAATGTGAAATGTGTATCTAATTAATGTTATTAACATACCTGCACATGAGGTGAATGGCCATACTTCTCCTCACTCTCCTTACACCATGCAGTTATCTAGGTAACATACATGACACCGATCAGTGAACCACAAGATATCCTGTCTTTTTATCAATGTGATCTAAATACACGTATAAAGTCACAAATATAGGCTATATTCTATTTAAACATACTCTTAGTTAGATAAGGTAAAATTATCTGTTAGCATTAATTTATAATTATTCTACAGACCTATATTGAAACTATATCTGTCAAATAACAAAATAGTATTGTACTTGACAGGCTACTGTGGAATTTCAATGGTCATAATGACATTTACCTTTTTTTCAATAGACTGCCAGCATGAGAAATGGAACCTCCACTGTTTATAGTTCTCATTTCTCGGCCGGAACTTGGGTGTCTCGGAGACAGAAAATATAATTAAGAAACATAATTAAGAAACACCATGAACATAGTCTGAATGGTTCTACAGGCATTACAGATGTAGAACACTGGAACAATTCTGGAATACCGGAGCTAAGGTGGATGAGAGTTTTGCCACCGATTGGATGCTGGAAGTCATTGGCCACAAGCTTGACCCAAGACAGCTTGGATGCAAAAATGGCAGGTCGACGACAGATGTCTTGGTCACCCTCCTATCCATTATGTAAGTCCCCTGTAGCTCAGTTGGTAGAGCATGGCGCTTGCAACGCCAGGTTTGTGGGTTCGTTTCCCACGGGGGGCCAGTATGAAAAATGTATGCACTCACTAACTGTAAGTCACTCTGGATAAGAGCGTCTGCTAAATGACGAAAATGTAAAAAATGGAAATGTAAAATTCACTAATGCAAGTAAGACCATTACATATGCACTATAATAACAGCAGCTTCATCTCCAAAAGGAAGCAGAGGGTGCGGTACTAAGGCACCCTTTCGCCATGGCAACATCTGACCTGTGGAGTGACTCAAGGTACACTTCTTGGACCCCTTATCTTCCTGGCCCTCATCGACAGCGCACTTCAGAAGTTCGATCACAGGTGGAAATACATTGATGACATGAACATTGCAGAGTGCATTAGGGTAAGGCAGCTCTCCAGCCTTCAACATGGTCTAGAAAATATGTGCTCCTAGGTAGATGAGAACTCCACGCAGCTCAACCCAAACAAGTGCAAAGTCCTGCATGTTTGCTTTACACACAACCCACCCCCTTTGGAACCCTTGTACCTAAATGGGAACACTCTGCAAACAACATCTGATATTAAACTGCTGGGATCCAGGATGACCTGAGCTGGACCAACAAGTGGAAAAGCGTAACCAGAAACTCTTTGTGGTTCTCTGTGGCTCAGTTGGTAGACGTTGCAGTTGCAACGCCGGGATGATGGGTTTCATTCCCAAACCCAGCCTAGTAACCATCTACACCACCAACTTTGGGCCTGTACTAGAATACAGTGCCCCTGCACGGCACTAGTATCTCACCTCAACCATTACTGGACATTTGGAGTGAATAAAGAAACAAGCATGCTGGAATATCCTTGGACCATGATACAGCAGCTACACATCAGCACACTCAACCCTCAATCTCTGCCCAGTCTGCCCATCATCTCCTCCAGTCTGGCAACAGGAACTTCCTACCACAACCAATCATCACAACCTCTGGAAGTCAGGAAACTCAGAGCTGTCAATGCAAGAACTGAATGATCTAAAAGATCATCCATCCCGTACATGACTCAATTATTGAACGGCAACTCATAACATCCACAACAATAGTTCCCTAAACTTATGTTACATGTATGTTAGTTTTGTTGTCTTTTTATTAAATGTTCTATCATGCAATTCAGAATCCAATTGTATTCTGCCATTTGAATGAACTAAATGAATTTGAACTTGTAATAGCTCATGAAAAATAAGGACAAAGCCCTAGTCATGTCTTATAGATATGTCACTGTGTAATTTTAGCCATGAATTTGCTATGAGCCACAGCATCCTGAGAAGTTTTCTAGATTGCTTGTCATCCACATGCCGTATGCGGCGGACAAGGCTCCCTTGCTATCAGAGTATGACAGGGTCAACAACTTTAAGAGAATGGCCTTTATCTTCTCCCAATGTATTTATCAGATACATCATGCAACATATTTACAATTAAACATTTCAGGTTTTAATGCAGTTATTAATGCTAGCACACACTGAGGAATCAGTTTTAACTTACGATGACGATGCAAGTGCGGATATTGCCCTCCCCTTAAAGCCAAGGTAACTTATGACCTGCCCTGCGAGTACTAAGTGGTCACCATCCAACCCTGCCTATCATAAATAGGCATAGTCTACCATATCTGCTCTTATACCTGTAGCTATGTTGTAGAGTAATTATATAGCATGCCTACATGCAACAGGACAGTAGACAATATTTAACCATGTGGAGCTGTGGGGTAAGCAGTGGGGTCAAGCCCAACACTTACAAACCCTCCAGTGTATTAGTCCTCATAGTGTTAGCTGGGACAGAAGCCCGCATGCCCTGTGGCTCTCCAGGAACAGGGTTGGTGAGCAATGCATATATACCATGACAGGTCAGGAAAGACTGATCCCTACTAACCCTAGTATAGGCAGGCTTACTATACTTAATAGCACAGACAGTCTCTTGTTATTGTGGTGTTGGCCATTAGACCACATAAATGCAGTGTTGATCTGGCCTGGACTCAGAGCCCAGGGTCTTGGTCCATTGCCACTAATCCCTGAAACTTGTTGTGTAGCTCCATCTTGACATCTGATAGGCCAGGTGGGATTATGGAAATGTCCTGTTGTGGTGTGTTGTTTTTGTATGGGTATTGGTACACACGGTTAGCTAAACAATTGCCAGCTGATCGTTATCTGAATAGGACTTGTGTGCATCTCATTCAGATATTTTTTTTATATTTTTTTAATGAAATATGTTTTGCAGTACACTAACTATGTAGCTATACACTTAGCTATCTATATGTAGCAGTTTCTGATGATCCATAGATCTCATCCATGATGTATTGACGTTTGTGTCGCAAGCTACATGCAGAAAACGTAAACAGATTATTACGACCAATGAGAGTAGAGCTACTAAATGCTGACGTCACACACATGTCCACATATGGTATTGCGTTGGCAGCCATATTGGATTTTCTATCCGGTGATGTCCTTGGAACCTGGACCACGTTATACCTCTACTGGAGCGCCCCCGCCTTCCGCCTGTCCTAGCTCAGATGCAGGAATGCCCACATGCAGGAACACCCCGAATTGCAGGCCGCAATTGCACCCTTCCCCAATGCGAATGCAGCTAAACCAATGAAAACGCGTGGTGGGCGGGGCAGGGCGTTCCATGTGCCGCAGCAAGGAGAGGAGGAGGGTTTACGATACCCTATCCATGGCTGTAACAACATTCAGCCAATGCGAAGCTAGTTGTGGCTACACGGGGTGTACATACAGTTTAGGGCCCGGAGTGTTACGGACTTATGCTTTAGAACATTTTCAATGATGATTAAACATTTTAGCCACCTTCATTAGAAGAAGACAGTGAAGTGACATTTCAAGGATACCTCTCAGGAATATTTTCGTTCCGTTCTGACATTGCTTTGGAAGCTAGCTAACGGTAGCAGGCTAGCTTGTAGCTAGCATTAGCGAGACCAGATGCGTTAAAACGAGAGAAGAGACGCAACCCTCGTTAGTTTTTTTAGTTCACAGTTTTCTTTCGGTTATATTTTATTTATTTATTTAGTTTATATTTGGTGACAATGTTGGGAAGGAAACGTAATTGTGATAACGTAGCTAGCTAACTTTGTTAACGATTCCTAACGTTAGCGTTGATCACTAACGTTATTTAGCTAACACAAAGGGGAGTTCTAGCTGGTTAGCTAACCGGGAAGTTGACTATTGCTAGCAATGCCTTTGTCGTTTCCTCTGTTCTGGCACAATGCTTAACACGAAGGTTCATCTCATACTAGGAGATGGAGATCCACTCAGACATATATCAACACATGTAATGTAAAGATACATTAATATTGGCTAGGAATAGATAGCTTACGTTAGCGTAATAGTTGCTAACAGTTTGATTAGCTAGAATTCAATTTCGCTCCTTTGTTGTTATGCTAGCTAACTAGCCAGACAGTTTCAACGCATTGTTTTGTTTAACCGTTTGATTGCAGTATTTTGTCAAGACATTTACATTTACATTGTCATCTAGCTAGCATTATAACTTGATCTGTATTGGCTGTATAATTGATTGTCAATCAGTTTCTGTTGTCTGGCCAGAAAGGAATTGGCTAACGTTAGCTAGAATAACTTTAAATCCATATTAATCTATTTTGTTGCTTTTTGTTTTTGACACTGCTTATGTGTTTTTGGGACCCCAAAGAAGAGAGCTTGCTTAGTTATATTTTTGGGAACAGTGTAACTATCTGAAGCAAGTAACAAAGTAGCAACAAATATAATTAGGGCTAGTTCAATAGCTATAATGGCCTACTACTACACTTTGGCCTCAAATGGGATGTCATCATGGATATCTCTACACATGGTCCTCTTCATATTCACTGGTAAGTATTTGATAATGGTTAAATATTCGTTAGAACTCGCATACAATTTATACCACAGCAACTCGAACACACTCAAGCACACAGCAGGATATGGTCATGTCCATCTAAAAGTACCCATGAACACCAACATGAAGTTTATAGGAGCATATAACATTTGGTGTCAAATGAAAGCCGAGTATATTTTTGGGAGATTCGATATTGCGATTTGATGATCCAAACATATTACTCGTCTGCTGCAGAGAGACGAGAGAACATGAGTTTTTCATCTATTGAAGAAAAAAAAAACTGACTTTTAATATAAAGCGCATAGTTTAAAACGCAGATTTCTGAAAGCTAATATGAGCCTTGCTGTACTCAACTGTGCTGTACTTTACTCTACTGTGATTAGGGATGGGCATGATTAATTGAGTACTCGAACTGACGTCAAAACACCATCTTTACAATATATATATTTTAAAATCGAATACTGTAAAACTATTTGGTGGAAATGCTGTTTTGAAAACAACGTTAATTTGCTTTGACTAGTGTTCCATTTCTACGTGTATTTGCCCTCCATGTCTCACTCACTCGCGTTCTGAACGCTCCCTCTACACACGGGTGCTGTGTTCGCCTACAGAAACAAATGACTATAAAAACATATCTAACTGATGGGATACACAAGCTACATTCCTTGCCAAATGGACTTTTTGACTGAAGTAGAGAAATATGTGTTCCAACAATGAGCTGCAGTTTTGGAATAATTGCGTTATTTCCCGCTTTGGCTGCTTTGCGGTTGTCACTAGTTACCACATCCACAAAGTGAAAATCATAAAAACAAACATTTGCTATTTAGGCATATTTAAGGTTAGCTTTTTAGGCATATTAAAGGTTAGCAGTGTGGTTAGGGTTAAAATGAGATTTTAAGAAGTTAAATTGTAGAAATAGGCAGCGTTATGACTTTGCGGCTGTGGTAACTAACATTAGTGGCGACCCTACTTTGCGAACTGCTAGTGGCATTTAGACGTGGTTAGCCTATTACCCCACTAAACATAAACATGTTCCACACTGAAAATATGCAAAAACATTAGTTTGAAAAAGACAGCGTATTTTCATTAAGAATCATTAAGCCTAGGCCTACTCACAAACGGATGTCCTGGACATAGTTCATCCCCATGCAGTGTTCAATGTAGAATTGTTAATCCATTTAGAAAATTCCAAGGAATAGGCATAGTAAACTAAATCGAACGTCTGTATATCGAAAAGAAGACAGATTGTATTTTGTTACCCTGAATTTTTTTTGGCCCTGTTTCAAGTTATCACTCTTTGAGAATAACTGTTCCAGAGGCGAGATGCGAATCACATCGCAATATTCTGTTCTATTTTATTCTGTTATATTACATCATGTTTTTTTTACTGTAAAATAGGTGTCTTGACTGTGATAAGGGCTCGGGAAATAAGTGTCTTGTCTGCTAAATTAAGAAAACAAGGCTATGCCATTGCACAGCCATAGGCTTCTACAAGCAAGCGCCACACTGCTGAGGTTAGTACCTTTTTGAAGATTGTCTTCCACGATATAATATAACCGGTTTATATTACAGTTTCAATAAATGAATCTTAAAAGGCATTCGTTTTTTTATTGACTGTATATGAGGCAATTAGGATTTGCTATCTGCAATCGTTATGATAAATTAGTAATTGTTGCTCACTGTTGGCATAGACAAATGCGCACTTTAAATACTTTTTTGGGTAGTCATACTTGGGGAAAAATAATGTGAATACTCAAACAGTCAAAAAAGGTAAAATGGCCATCCCTAACTGTGATGTCCAAACTTGTGAAACGTGTTCACATCTATGATTGGTAGAGATTTGGTCCTGTCTGGACCAACCAAATTTGGTCTTGTTTAGGGGCTGAGCTCCAGTGTGTAGAATAATACCCAAAAATGCAAAGGAGGATATTACATTTTTCTACCTTTGTACATCACCATGATGAGAATGACATTCATAATTATGCATTTCTCTATAATACAGATCAAGGACCCATGATGTCATTCTGTTACCGGGTGCTGATCCACTTTACTTACTGTAATTCAAAAACCCAAATATATATTTTTTAATTAACTCAAGGTGTCAGTGTGGCGCAGTGGTCTAAGGCACTGCATCGCAGTGCTAGCTGTGCCACTAGAGATCCTGGTTCGAATCTCTGTCGTAGCCGGCCGCGACCGGGAGACCCATGGGGTGGCGCACAATTGGCCCAGCATCGTCCAGGGTAGGGGAGGGAATGGCCGGCAGGGATGTAGCTCAGTTGGTAGAGCACGCTTTTTGAAAAATTAATAACAAATAATGTATGCACTCACTAACTGTTAATCGCTCTGGATAAGATCGTCTGCTAAATGACTAAAATGTAAAATGTGTCATATCATAGCTGACACCCCATTCTTTCAGCAGACATCTTTGAATCTTAATTTGGAGTAGATACCAAACTTTGCATCTGCACTGCATTGTTTAAAGTATACTTTTGCGTATGGTTTGTTAAACTTTGCAATCAATTATTTTTTTGGAATACATTTTAAAGTGAAAAAATGAGTCTCAACATCCCTCTGTTTCTGTGGAATTGCCCATATGAGAATTGCATTCAGGATTTGTTTTCTCCTTCTAGGATACATCAAATCACAGTGGAAAAGACAGGTAGAAATTGGTTTGTGATTTACTGAATTATTTCTCCTATTCAGAGCCTATGCCTATGTGAAATCGTGCAGCTGTGTATCTCAATGAGGGATATGAGCCTGAGAAGTGTGACAGATGTGATCTAGTGACAGTGTGACAATAGCATCACTCTTCCGGTTAATGAAAACCATCTCCAAACTGTCAAATACTTCTGCTTCACAGTGTAGTGTTGAGAGAAAGCCATGGGAGCAGCTCTAATGTTGTGCTTCTCAGAATTTAGCATTAGCCTATTCAGAGACATAGGGCATTAGTATGTGTAGTATGACATGAATAACCATTACCACCAACCTCAGTCAAAATACTGTAAACGTACCTATTAAGCCAAGAACCGGAGTTCTACTGTTAGCACTGAGGCGGTGTGCCCTAAATCAAATCACATTTTATTTGTCACATACACGTGTTTAGCAGATGTTATAGCGGGTATAGCGAAATGCTTGTGCTTCTAGCTCTGTCAGTGCAGTAATATCTAACAAGTAATATCTAACAATTTCATAACATATACCTAATACACACAAAACTAGTAAGGAATGGAAATTAAGAAAATATACATATATGGACAAGTAATGACAGAGCGGCATGGACTAAGATACTATAGAATAGAATGCAGTATATACATATGAGATGAGTAGTGCAAGATAGAGTTGAAGTCGGAAGTTTACATACATCTTAGCCAAATACATTTAAACTCAGTTTATCACAATTCCTGACATTTAATCCTAGTAAAAATGCCCTGTTTTAGGTCAGTTAGGATCACCACTTTATTTTAAGAATGTGAAATGTCAGAATAATAGTAGAGAGTGATTTATTACAGCTTGTATTTCTTTCATCACATTCCCAGTGGGTCAGAAGTTTACATACACTCAATTAGTATTTGGTAGCATTGCCTTTAAATTGTTTAACTTGGATCAAACGTTTCGGGTAGCCTTCCACAAGGTTCCCACAATAAGTTGGGTGAATTTTGGCCCATTCCTCCTGACAGAGCTGGTGTAACTGAGTCAGGTTTGTAGGCCTCCTTGCTCGCACACGCTTTTACAGTTCTGCCCACACATTTTCTATAGGATTGAGGGCAGGGCTTTGTGATGGCCACTCCAATACGTTGACTTTGTTGTCCTTAAGCGATTTTGCCACAACTTTGGAAGTATGCTTGGGGTCATTGTCAATTTGGAAAACCCATTTGTGACCAAGCTTAAACTTCCTGACTGATTTCTTGAGATGTTGCTTCAATATATCCACATAAAAGTCCTTCCTCATAATGCCATTTATTTTGTGAAGTGCACCAGTCCTTCCTGCAGCAAAGCACCCCCACAGCATGATGCTGCCACCCCGTGCTTCACGGTTGGGATGGTGTTCTTCGGCTTGCAAGCGTGCCCCTTTTTCCTCCAAACATAACAATGGTCATTATGGCCAAACAGTTCTATTTTTGTTTCATCAGATCAGAGGACATTTCACCAAAAAGTACGATCTTTGTCCCCATGTGCAGTTGCAAACCGTAGTCTGGCTTTTTTATGGCGGTTTTGGAGCAGTGGCTTCTTCCTTGCTGAGTGGCCTTTCAGTTTATGTCGATATATGACTCGTTTGACTGTTTTATATAGATACTTTTTTACCTGTTTCCTCCAGCATCTTCACACGGTCCTTTGCTGTTGTTCTGGGATTGATTTGCACTTTTCGCACCAAAGTATGTTTATCTCTAGGAGATAGAACGCGTCTCCTTCCTGAGCGGTATGACGGCTGCGTGGTCCCATGGTGTTTATACTTGCGTACTATTGTTTGTACAGATGAACGTGGTACCTTCAGGCGTTTGGAAATTGCTCCCAAGGATGAACCAGACTTGTGGAGGTCTACAATTATTTTCTGAGGTCTTGGCTGATTTCTTTTGATTTTCCCATGATGTCAAGCAAAGAGGCACTGAGTTTGAAGGTAGGCCTTGAAATGCATCCACAGGTACACCTCCAATTGACTCAAATAATGTCAATTAGCCTATCAGAAGCTTCTAAAGCCATGACATCATTTTCTTGAATTTTCTAAGACGTTTAAAGGCACAGTCAACTTAGTGTATGTAAACTTCTGACCCACTGGAATTGTGATACATTGAAATAATCTGTAAACAATTGTTGGAAAAATTACTTGTGTCAAGCACAAAGTAGATGTCCTAACCGACTTGCCAAAACTATAGTTTGTTAACAAGAAATTTGTGGAGTGGTTGAAAAACGAGTTTGAATAGCTCCAACCTAAGTGTATGTACACTTCCGACTTCAACTGTATGTAAACATTATTAAAGTGACTAGTGTTCCATTTCTTAAATTGGCCAGTGATTTCAATAGGCAGCAGCAGCCTCTAATGTGCTAGTGATGGCTATTTAACAGTCTGATGGCCTTGAGATAGAAGCTGTTTTTCATTCTATCGGTCCCAGCTTTGATGCACCTGTACTGACCTCGCCTTCTGGATAATAGTGGGGTGAACAGGCAGTGGCTTGGGTGGTTGATGTCCTTGATGATATTTTTGGCCTTCCTGTGACATCGGGTGATGGATGTGTCTTAGAGATGGGTAGTTTGCCCCCAATAATGCGTTCGGCAGACCGCACCACCCTCTGGAGAGCTCTGCGGTTGCGGGCGGTGCAGTTGCTGTACCAGGTGGTGATACAGCCCGACAGGATGCTCTCAGTTGTGCATCTGTAAAAGTTTGTGAGGGTTTTAGGTGCCAAGCTGAATTTCTTCAGCCTCCTGAGGTTGAAGAGGCTCTGTTGCGCTTTCTTCACCACATTGTCTGCGTGGGTGGACCATTTCAGTTTGTTGGTGATGTGTACGCCAAGGAACTTGAAACTTTGCACCTTCTCCAATGCGGTCCCGTCGATGTGGATAGGGGGGTGCACCCTCTGCTGTTTCCTGAAGTCCACGATCATCTCCTTTGTTTTGTTGATGTTGAGTGAGAGGTTATTTTCCACTCCCAGAGCCCTCACCTCCTCCCTGTAGGCGGTCTCGTTATTGTTGGTAATCAAGCCTACTACTGTTGTGTCGTCTGCAAACTTGATGATTGAGTTGGAAGCGTGCCTCCCGAGTGGCGCAGTGGTCTAAGGCACTTCATCGCAGTGCTAGCTGTGCCACTAGAGATCCTGGTTCGAATCCAGGCTCTGTCGTAGCCGGCCGCGACCGGGAGACCCATGGGGCGGCGTACAATTGGCCCAGCGTCGTCCAGGGTAGGGGAGGGATTGGCCGGCAGGGATGTAGCTCAGTTGGTAGATTATGGCGTTTGCAACGCCAGGGTTGTGGGTTCGTTTCCCACGGGGGGCCAGTATGAAAAATAAAACAATAATGTATGCACTCACTAACTGTAAGTCGCTCTGGATAAGAGCGTCTGCTAAATGACTAAAATGTAAATGTGCTTGGCCACGCAGTCATGGGTGAACAGGGAGTACAGGAGGGGGCTGAGCACGCACCCTTGTGGGGCCCCAGTGTTGAGGATTAGAGAAGTGGAGATGTTGTTTCCAACTTCACCACCTGGGGGCGGCCCGTCAGGAAGTACAGGACCCAGTTGCACAGGGCGGGGTTCAGACCCAGCGCCTCGAGCTTGGAGGGGACTATGGTGTTGAATGCTGAACTATAGTCAATGAACATCATTCTTACATAGGTATTCCTCTTGTCCAGCTGGAATAGGACAGTGTGCAGTGTGATGGCGATTGCATCGTCTGTTGATCTATTGGGGCGGTAAGCAAATTGAAGAGGGTCTAGGGTGGCAGGTAAGGTAGAGGTGATATGATCCTTGACTGGTCTCTCAAAGCACTTCATGATGACAGAGGTGAGTGCTACGGGGCGATAGTCATTTAGTTCAGTTACCTTTGCTTTCTTGGGTACTGGAACAATGGTGGCGTCTTGAAGCATGTGGGAACAGCAGACTGGGAAAGGGAGAGATTGAATATGTCCATAAACACACCAGCCAGCTGTTGTGTTTGTTATTTTTTTTCTTCATTTTGTATGATCCTCGTAACCTGCAAGAATGTTTAGTCTTGTTTTCCATTTCCACCCTTTTTCACTCAGTTGTTGACCAACGTTTACGTGTGACATTTTGGGCTAGTGTAATCGTCCTCTGTAACTGCCCTTTGTTCCCTTACACATTAGCCTACACACTGTCTCAAAGCTTCTCAAATTCTCCCGCTGCAAGACTACAAATGTAATTTCAGTTGCCTGTTGATCGACCCGTTGTTTTTAGCCCATGTCTAAAGTCAGTCTTAGGTTTTATTGATTCAATAGGTCAACATTTATATTTTCCCTAGAACCAGTGGACTTGCCTCCGAGGGGCCAGAGTTGTTATGAATAAGCCCAAGTTCCAAATCATTTTTACACAAAAGATATGTGTCCAAAGCTCCATCTTGTGATCCCACGGTCATTCATCAGAAAAATAAAAACCTGTTTATTGAATTTTTGTCTTATCTTTTCTAGGAAATGCAGTTTGCTCCCAGCACAACGAGAACATTTACGTATCAGGGATTTCTAATGGTAAGTTGGTTTCATCATAAATAATCTCTCAGCTCCCGAGTGGCGCAGTGGTCTAAGGCATTGCATCGCAGTGCTAGCTGTTCCACTAGAGATCCTGGTTCGAATCCAGGCTCTGTCGTAGCCGGCCGCGACCAGGAGACCCATGGGGCGGCGTACAATTGGCCCAGCGTCGTCCAGGGTAGGGGAGGGATTGGCCGGCAGGGATGTAGCTCAGTTGGTAGAGCATGGCGTTTGCAACGCCAGGGTTGTGGGTTTGTTTCCCACGGGGGGCCAGTATGAAAAATAAAACAGTAATGTATGCACTCACTAACTGTAAGTCGCTCTGGATAAGAGCGTCTGCTAAATGACTAAAATGGAAGACATTCACACATAGCATTTTGTGTGACAGTGTTGAGTTACTACTGTGTTTTTAGGCAGGAGAGTGGGATAGGCCTACTCTCTTAAGAGGCGTTACGGAAGCCTGAAAACTACTTATGTTTTTATTTAAACCTCCCGTTTTCGGCTTGACTTGTCAATGTATTTTATGCATTTTTCTTAGCGTTTTAACATTAAGAACAATTGTCCATTTGTCACATCCCTAGGCTGGACCAGAAATAACAATCGATGTGAAATGTGTGGGCATTTCAGCCGCAAATACATTTGATCATTTTCAACCCGAGCAGAAACAGTGGTCACAATCCTATTTCCTAAATGGTGTCACTGATGTGCGTTGTTGAATTTGGGGACTATTTCATAAGGATTTTAGCTTACTATTTTGTATTTTGTACCCTGTTTTTCTCCCCAATTTTGTGATATCCAATTGCGATCCAATCTTGTCTCATCGCTGCAACTCCCCAACGGGCTCGGGAGAGGCGAGTCATGTGTCCTCTGAAACATGACCCGCTGCTTCTTAACCCGGAAGCCAGCCGCACCAATGTGTCGGAGGAAACACTGTTCAACTGACGACAGAAGTCAGCTTGCAGGCTCCCGGTCCCCCACAAGGTGTCGCTAGAGTGCATTTAGCCAAGGAAAGCCCACCGGCCAAACCCTCTTCTAACCCGGACAACGCTGGGCCAATTGTGCACCGCCCTATGGGACTCCCGGATCCCCAGGCTGTAGTGACGCCTTAACACTGCAATGCAGTGCCTTAGACCGCTGCGCCACTCAGGAGGGCCACGACACATTTTTAGTCACTCCATAAATGTATACGCTACAGAAGCTAACAGTTTTCTTTCACCCACTATTGATAAGAAAATTGTGGACTACCTTCCTGATTCCATAGTGTCCTTTATTATTATTATTATTATTATTATTATTATTATTATTATTATTATTATTATATATCTTTTTTAATTTAGGGGGTAGATCAGCTTTAATATTGCAGATAGATTGTAACTTCCTTCAATGTAATTGTTTGCATCACTTCCAATCCCCCATGTTTTCTTTCTTTAAAAAAAATAATATATATATATATTAGGGCTGTCAAAAATAGCGCGTTAACGACGTTAATTAGTTGTTTGCTGTTAATTACGTCAAATTTTTTAACGCATTTCACGCATGCGCAGTGTGACAAATTATTCAGGTCAGGAAAGTGGTTGGGAGCTAGAGGCGAGATGGAGCAAGGTGAGCAAAGTGGGCCTATTGACGGATTCAAATATAAAAAGAATGATGATGGTACAGTTAACAAGTACAAGGTTATTTGCAAGATTTGTAAGAAGGAGTTTCAATTTCACCGGAGCTGTTCAAGCTTGAAGTACCATGTCAACGCCAAACATGCGTTTGCTGGGCCGTCAGATTCAGCAAGTGGTTTGCGCCAGACCACGCTGAATGTTTGCAGGCAATTAACAAAATCAACCTCAGATAATTTGACCAACACAATAGCAAAATGGATTGCAAAGGATTGTAGACCCATTAGCATTGTAGAAGACTCAGGTTTCCTTGATGTTTTGCAAGTGGCGTCTCAAGACTCATTCTATAAGCCACCGTCAAGAGCCACAGTTATGAAGAAAATCCACGAGCTCTATGAAAACGAAAAGAAAAAAGGAAAGAGGTCTTGGCTCAAGTAAATCATATCGCCCTGACAGGAGACCATTGGACATCAGTGAGTAACAACAATTACCTCGGAGTAACTGCACATTTAATCAGTGACACGTGGGAACTGAAGTCTTTTGCGCTGACTATATTAAAAACTGAGGAGCGTCATTTTGCGGAGGCTTGTAAAGAACAGTTCCTGTCTGTTGCACGTGAGTGGGACATCGAGGGCAAGACTACAACCATTGGGACTGACAGTGCACGCAACATGGTTGCCGCAATTCGACTTACACGCTATGAACACATGAACTGTGTCGCTCACATGGTGCAGAGAAGTGTCACAGTGAGTCTTGCTGACAGCGGCTTTGTAAATGCTTTGGCCAAGGCTCGCAAAGTTGTCGGTCATTTTAAGCACAGCCCAGCAAATGCTGCGGAGCTTCAAGCACAACAAGTCAGCCTGGGAAAGAAGCAAGAGCCATTGATCCAGGATGTTCCAACACGTTGGAATTCGACGCTGGAAATGGTCAAGCGCGTGAGCAGAAATAAAGAGGCTGTCATCGCAGCCCTGGACAATCAGGAGCACAAACTCGTTTTGCCGACCGCAGCAGAGTGGGATAAACTGCAGAGGCTGGAGACACTTCTAGAGCCATGCAGGTAAATCAGTCTGTAACTTATCAAATAACATCGCTTTGATTATTTTCTGGAATGAATTAAACCAAGTCAAATATCAATAACATGTATCTATGTAAAAAATGATGATGATAATAATAATAATAATAATAATAATAATAATATGTTGATAACCACTGTTCTAATAATACACTGTCTCTGTGTGCATGTGTGTGTTTGTGTGCGTAGGTATGTAACTGAGCTCCTGGGTGGAGAGGCCTATGTCTCCTGTTCTGTGGTACTACCTTCTCTCTGCCACTTGCGTCTCAAGATGGAAGCCTGTGATGAGGACCCTGCATATGTGGTGAGATTCAAGACCAAGTTCAAGGAGGATCTAGCATCCCGTCAAGAACAGCTCAACAATGCATGGCTCCAGATTGCTACAGTTTTGGATCCTCGTTTCAAAGACTTGAAATGCCTGCCCAAGACAGACAGGGAAGAGGTGTGGACCACACTTGAAGGGATGCTGCAACAAGAATCACCCAGAAGGTCTTCACAGACACATGATGATGGGCCACCCAGGAAGAAAATCAGCCTTCTGCAAATGGGCTCAGATTCAGAATCAGAAGATGAAGAGGTCCAACCTGCCATACAGAGGTACAGAGCAGAGCCCACCATTAAATTGGAGGACTGCCCCTTGAGGTGGTGGGCATCTCATTCAGGAGCCCATGAGAAGCTGGCCTCACTAGCTCACAAATATCTAGCCACTCCTGCAACCACTGTTCCCTGTGAACGACTTTTCTCAGTTGCAGGTCACATTGTGAACAAGAAAAGGTCAGCTTTACTTTCAGAAAATGTGAACAAGTTAGTTTGCCTCAGCAACTGGCTGAAAGATGATGAAGCTCAGTAGATTTGAAAGGTGATGTTCAAACAAAAAGACCAGTTTCAGTGCAACATGTTATAGTAGTTAGCAACTGGATTTTTGAGCAACTGGATTAAAGAATGGAGGAAAAGGTAAAAGATTGTTCTTTGGTTTGATTTAAAAGTTTTATTGAAAATGTTTTTTTCCACAGATGACTCAAATTGTGCAAAAATGTGGTAGGTCACTGTTATGATTTGACTACATTTATTGCTTTCTGTTCAATTGAATACTGTAAATTGTACATCCTGGTTAAGAGGAATGCCAAAGAGGAAGTGATGGAACATTACAAAGACAAATATTATGGTGTGTAGTATGTTTCAGCTTGATTTAAAACACTATTATTTGGCTGTGTTAATAAACAGACATAATATGAAAATTATGTATCTGTGTCCTGTTATTTATCTTTTGGTATGCATTTCAGGAAAAAAATTGTTAGGATTCAGGTGTAATTGCAAATAGTGATTAATCATGATTAATCCACTGAAAATTCTGATTAATTTGATAAAAATTTTTAATCATTTGACAGCCCTAATATATATATATATATATATACAGTGAGGGGAAAAAAGTATTTGATCCCCTGCTGATTTTGTATATTTGCCCACTGACAAAGACATGATCAGTCTGTAATTTTAATGGTAGGTTTATTTGAACAGTGAGAGACAGAATAACAACAACAAAATCCAGAAAAATGCATGTAAAGAATGTTATAAATTGATTTGCATTTTAATGAGGGAAATAAGTATTTGACCCCTCTGCAAAACATGACTTAGTACTTGGTGGCAAACCCTTGTTGGCAATCACAGAGGTCAGACGTTTCTTGTAGTTGGCCACCAGGTTTGCACACATCTCAGGAGGGATTTTGTCCCGCTCTTCTCCAAGTCATTAAGGTTTCGAGGCTGACATTTGGCAACTCGAACCTTCAGCTCCCTCCACAGATTTTCTGGAGACTGGCTAGGCCACTCCTGGACCTTAATGTGCTTATTCTTGAGCCACTCCTTTGTTGCCTTGGCCGTGTGTTTTGGTTCATTGTCATGCTGGAATACCCATCCACGACCCATTTTCAATGCCCTGGCTGAGGGAAGGAGGTTCTCACCCAAGATTTGACGGTACATGGCCCCGTCCATCGTCCCTTTGATGCGGTGAAGTTGTCCTGCCCCCTTAGAAGAAAAACACCCCCAAAGCATAATGTTTCCACCTCCATGTTTGACGGTGGGAATGGTGTTCTTGGGGTCATAGGCAGCATTCCTCCTCCTCCAAACACGGTGAGTTGAGTTGATGCCAAAGAGCTCGATTTTGTTCTCATCTGACCACAACACTTTCACCCAGTTCTCCTCTGAATCATTCAGATGTTCATTGGCAAACTTCTGACGGGCCTGTATATGTGCTTTCTTGAGCAGGGGGACCTTGCGTCGCTGCAGGATTTCAGTCCTTCACGGCGTAGTGTGTTACCAATTGTTTTCTTGGTGACTATGGTCCCAGCTGCCTTGAGATCATTGACAAGATCCTCCCGTATAGTTCTGGGCTGATTCCTCACCGTTCTCATGATCATTGCAACTCCACGAGGTGAGATCTTGCATGGAGCCCCAGGCCGAGATTGACAGTTCATTTGTGTTTCTTCCATTTGCGAATAATCACACCAACTGTTGTCACCTTCTCACCAAGCTGCTTGGCGATGGTCTTGTAGCCCTTTCCAGCCTTGTGTAGGTCTACAATCTTGTCCCTGACATCCGTGGAGAGCTCTTTGGTCTTCGCCATGGTGGAGAGTTTGGAATCTGATTGATTGATTGCTTCTGTGGACAGGTGTCTTTTATACAGGTAACAAGCTGAGATTAGGAGCACTCCCTTTAAGAGTGTGCTCCTAATCTCAGCTCGTTACCTGTATAAAAGACACCTGGGAGCCAGAAATCTTTCTGATTGAGAGGGGGTCAAATACTTATTTCCCTCATTAAAATGCAAATCAATTTATAACATTTTTGACATGTGTTTTTCTGGATTTATTTGTTGTTATTCTGTCTCTCACTGTTCAAATAAACCTACCATTAAAATTATAGACTGATCATTTCTTTGTCAGTTTTTTCCCTCACTGTATATATACATTATATATATTATATATATATATTAGGTCTGCACGATATATCGTTTCAGCATCGACATTGCGATGTATGCATCCGCAATAGTCACATCACAGAATGTGCGATTTAGTAAGGTAAACATATATCAGTCTACAATGTATATCTTTTTAAAATGTTAAACTAGTATTATATCTGTCTGATATAATGTAATTTACTCCGATTTATGGGTTATTGGATACACAGTTTATTATTATTATTATTATTATTATTATTTTAAACACTGAGTTCGTTGCTGCACGTAGTTGACATGCAGGCTCTGCTTGCGTGTGACGAAATAATTAGCGAGGAACAGGCAAAAAAGACCGAAATGGATAATGTGGTTGCAAAAAGAAATGCTTTGGAGGGCATTGAGATGCTTTGCACTCGTCATACGAAGATTTGTGGTGCCGCCTTAAATGATCAAACAAATTGGTCGTGTTGCCTCGTGTTTTGCCAACAATTGCAAGGCACTCTCGACAAAGTACCTGTTTTTGGTCAACATCATCCTGTCTGTAGCCAAAATATTTCCACATAATTGACGATGCATTTCGAAATTCTCCATTTCGGTCTTTTTTGCCTGTTCCTCGCTAATTATTTCATCACATCGCACGTTCTGCGACGTGACTATTGCGGATGCATACATCGCAATGTCAATGCTGAAACGATATATAGCCCTAGTTTTAAGAAAAATAATTGTTAAGTACAAAATAGATAAGTAACAAATAATTAAGGAGCAGCAGTAAAATAAAATAACAATAGGGAGGCTATATACAGGGATACCGGTACAGAGTCAATGTGCTTATTTGAGCTGTTCTTGCCATAATATGGACTTGGTCTTTTACCAAATAGGGCTTTCTTCTGTATACCCCCCCTACCTTGTCACAACACAACTGATTGACTCAAGCTCATTAAGAAGGACAGGAATTCCACAAATTAACTTTTAGCAAGGCACACCTGTTAGTTGAAGTGCATTCCAGGTGACTAACTCGTGAAATTGAGAGAATGCCAAGAGTGTGCAAAGCTGTCATCAAGGCAAAGGGTGGCTACTTTGAAGAATCTCAAATATAAAATATATTTTGATTTGTTTAACACTTTTTTGGTTACTACATGATTCCATATGTGTTATTTCATAATTGTGATATCTTCACTCTTATTCTACAATGTAGAAAATAGTACAAATAAAGAAAAACCCTGGAATGAGTAGGTGTGTCCAAACCTTTTGACTGGTAGTGTATGTAAGGTGGTTCCCAATCGGGGACCCGTTTTGGCTTGCGAGCACTACTTTCAAAACTACCGGCCAAAATAATTCAAAACCTCTAACATCACTTGAAATGCTCATTTGTGTGTGTGTGTGCGCGCCTGTCTGTGTCCGTGTGTGTCTCTCTGGCCAGCCTGTGGAGATATGGCGGAGCAGATCAGGGCGTCCAGTGGAGTGATAACCAGCCCTGGCTGGCCCTTCCAGTACCCGTCCAGGATCAACTGCAGCTGGAACATCAGGACCAACCCTGGGGAAATCATCACCATCAGGTACAGCTGAACACCATCTCCTCTCCACAATCTATACCTCTCCTCCTTTCCTCTTCCTCCTCTCCCTCAGCACTTCTCTCCATCTCTCCCCTTCCTCTTCCCTCCCTCAGTCTGTCATCAGCCTGGCTGGCTGCGCACACTTCCCACGCGCTAAAAGGGCCTGATTAATGCAGAGGCTGAAGCCCCGGGGCCCAAGCCAGTATGGTGCCCTTGAGCAGATAAATATGTGTATCTTTAATTTTGTTTTACTGCAACCACCAACCACAGGAGCCCGCTCTCAATGAGTGTAGATAGTCTGCCACTCTGCAAATCAACAGATGGGGGAGGAGGTCGGGGGAGAGTAATTTTAGCAGTTTTAAAGCTAATTACCAGCAATTCTACACATTTTGCCATGACATGCCATGTTAATGATGTCTGAATGAGATCGATTAACAAAATCAATGGGGGCCCACTGGAGCCCTGTGTGTCCAGTCGGTATTCGGCCATGATTACTACAAGTTTAGATTGCTGGTAAGGATATGACAAATGGACAATTTTTCATAACATTTAAATGACCTTTTATTTTTATTTTATATTGGTTTTCTGTTAAAACTGTTAAGAAAAAAACAAAGCCCTGGGGCCTATGATTTGTTAATCCGGCCCTGCGTGCTAGCTTCTCCTCAGAGTACTAGCTCAGCTCAGCTGAAACAGTTAGGGCTTGGATTTGCGGTACTGTAGACTATAGGCCTAGGTGCTGCTGTGTAATGCTCTGATGAAGGTCTGTTTAGACCGAATGCTTCGCTCATGAAATGTCAGTGTGCAGAGATCTTTCTTCAGGTACTGTATACTGCACATGACAACGCCCTCTCTCACACTCATTGTGTGTTTTATACAGTTTAAATGTGTCCATTTGAAGTAATGTGTTTTTTATTCATTTTGATGATGCTCTTCAGATGGGCTTTCATTGTGCTTGTAGTGTCCTGTTTGTTCGCGAAGCATCAGCTCAAGTACAAGTATTGTGTTTTCTGTCTGGACCGACCAGAGCGCTGAAAGGAACCCGCCTTTTCTTTATTCCAGTGCTGTGTCCATGGTTACCAGCACAGAAATAGACCCTCTGTGTTTGTGTTGTTTTTTCTACAGGATGTGATTTAATTGCAAGATGAAAACCGAAAACGCAATCTATCAATGACCAAAAATGGGCAACAGAGCTTGCACACAAACACTTGATAAATTCACTAAATTAGTGAATGTGTTAGTAATAGGTTAGTAGTAAGTGTTTATACTCAAGTGGTGGTTATGCACATTAATAATATAAGTGGTTATGCTTTACTTTTAAGTAAAAGCAGTTGAGTTATTTGCTATGTCATTGATTTAACTGTTTTCATTGAGTCTCATCCAATGTACTCTAACCCTGGAGGAAAGTCACTCAGTCTTACCAGTGATCATCTTTATTGTTGGGGAATTTCTTTCAACTGTTTGCTTTTTTCCAGCATGTACCCTATGAAAGTCGCTCATATCGGTGACATCCAGTTTACAGACTTCGACTAGCAATTAATGTGATGTGGTTTTCTTACCTACTTCAGTTGAATGCACTTATTGTAATTCACTCTGGATAAGAGTGTCCAAAAGCTAGAATCCTTAATTGGTGAAACTGCCACGTCCGTTTGGGATATTACAAGAAGTTACTGCAAACAACAAACACTTTTTTTCCCTCTAACATCAATGCACGTATCATAGAACAGCAGAACATTTACTGAAAAACAATAAAGGCGCTGGGGCGAACAGTGGTGCTCTTTCCCCAAATGCGGATTTGTCCTTTAACTTAGTAAAATGTACAGTACATGAATCATTTTTACTGTCTGTAAACCTTATTTAACCCCTTTGCCATTTCTCCCCCCAGCTTCCAGGACTTCGAGATCCAGAACTCTCACCGTTGCGGGCTGGACTGGGTTTCCATCGGCACCTACAAGAACGTGGATGGCTACCGGGCATGTGGCTCGTCCATCCCAGCCCCCTACATTTCTTCCCAGGACCACGTGTGGATCAAGTTCCACTCGGACGACATCATGACCGGCAAGGGCTTCAGGCTGTCTTACATAACAGGTAGCACAGCTCGCAGAGTCATCTTATTTATATCTGTCAGCGAGGGCTACTGTACGGTCTGGTCAGCGATGACACCCGGTGTCATATGGACGGACGTCTAGTGGTGGTGGTGATGATTTTGCCGTGGCCAGGCAGTGCGGCTGACAGCTGAGCTGAGCTCCTGTACAGTAGTCTCTCAAATCCCTGTCTCATCCCGCTCTCGCGCTCTGTCTTTCTCTCTCTCTCTCCCTGACTGTGTGCAATTCCCTCTCTCACACAAGGTGCGCCTTCACCGCAGTCCAGACACTAATTCAATGTGACCGAGCAACAATGTGTGACCAGCGCACCTTGACCAAATAATTGAATTAGTCATGTATTTGTAACACTAGTGAGACACGCACACTTTAACTGGAAATATATATACATTTGTATCCTAACGAGCTCGGAGGAGAGAATGATGACGGGTTGTAAATGGCTTACAGCTGCAATGTGAGCCTCTATTCCTCGAACGCTGCGGCCTCTGGAAAAACTGGAAATGAATAATTGTCTCGCTTGGCACTTTATGCACTTGAAGCAGCCTTTAGTTTTTTTGTACTGCTCTCTCTCACTATGCCCTTCTCTCTCTGTTGTCTCCAAGCATTGGCTTTTCAAATGTGTCTGTGACAGAGGCTCAGAGGCTCATGGACTGTGAACATCTATAAATGACTGTATGAAGCACTGCTTATATAATGTTGATGGTGCACAGCTTGATCAATAGGCACTATCATTGTACATAATTCAACTAAATGATCCCACATGATTTCCCCTCGATTGTCACTAATGGTAAAATATTTGTAAGTGGTCACTCAGTGCATTAAATGGTGGTATTTCCTAATACTCTCAATTTCAGGAAAATCGGAGATGATCAGCTGTGACTCGGACCAGTTCCACTGCTCCAACGGGAAGTGCATCCCGAAGTCATGGAAGTGCAACACCATGGACGAGTGTGGTGACAACTCTGACGAGGAGCTGTGCGTCCAGCCCAACCCCTCCGCAGCCTTCTCCTTCCAGCCCTGTGCCTTCAACCAGGTAGAGATTACTGACTTTGTGTAGTCTAGGTCAAGGGGATTGTGTATTTGTATATATTGTATGTATTTTCCAATTTAATTGAATATAAAGTGCCTTTGGGGTGTTAAATGTACAGCCAATCTTGTGCGCTGTCCATTCTTTTGGCCACCTGATAAAAACAAGGACCACAATGGAAATAGGTTTGTAGACTTTATTGTGTTTTTAATCTCCTACGATTTTTGTTGAATGTATTGTTGTACTCCCATGGCCGAGGCAACAATATGTATTTTTAAATTTGTCAAATAAAATTCCTTCATTACTTTATTCAGTTTCCCTGCCTGTCCCGCTACACCCGTGTCTACACCTGCCTGCCCGAGTCGCTCAAATGTGATGGCAGCATCGACTGCCAGGACCTTGGTGACGAGATTGACTGCGATGTGCCGACCTGCGGCGACTGGCTGCGGAACTTCTACGGCACCTTCAGCTCGCCCAACTACCCTGACTTCTACCCACCAGGCAGCAACTGCACCTGGCTCATCGACACAGGCGACCACCGCAAGGTTGGTACTCTGATTCTTTTGCCTGTCTGAGAACGAGGACCGAACAAAATGGATGTGGCTAGGACTGTTAATTTTATTGTTTGTTTGTGTATTGTTGTACAGCAGGGGTGTCAAACTCATTTTAGCTCAGGGGCCACATGGAGGAAAATCTATTCCCAAGTGGGCCGGACCGGAAAAATCATGGTATATATAACTTAAAAACAACAACTTCAGATTGTTTTCTTTGTTTTAATACGATCAACATACAACATAAAGCTGGAGCCTGAGGACAGTGTGTCCAAAATAGTACAAGCACAACATCACTATTAATCATAAAACACGTCAAGTTTATTTGAAAATTCTAAAGAAAAAAAACACACAATGCCTCAGTGATTAACAGAACTGTTTCACAGATCACAGAACTATATCAGGGTGTCATTTCTCAGGCAGAAATGTAGATAAAAAGAATGAAATCCTGTTCCCCAAACAAGTGCAAGAACCACAGAGTCAAGAATAGGTTAAATATACAAATAAAATAAAATCAATTAAAAACAATAGCACATCAACATAAAAACATATAAACATAAATCTGAAAGCGTTGCTCAAACTCCCGTAACAGTCCCATTATTTTATCTTTGAACCGCTTCATGTCTGCCACATGTTGGGTCGCGCACACATTTTTCAGACAGGGGAAGTGAGCTGCATCACCACCGGCAAGTTGCGTCTCCCACAATGACAGCTTCAACTTGAAAGAACGTATGCTGTCATAATACTGCGTGACAACTTTGTTGCGCCCTTGCAGCTGTTTGTTCAAGTTATTCAGGTGCTCTGTAACATCCACCATAAATGCAAGGTCCGGCATCCATTCTGCGGAATGAAATTCTAACACTGGTTTGCCCTTTTCTTCCATGAACTGTTCAATTTATTCTCGTAAATCAAAGAAACGCCTCAGCACAGCACCTCGGCTTAACCATCTTACCTCAGTGTGGTATGGCAGGCCATAGATGTGGTCTTTCTCTCTGAGAAGGCTGTCAAACTGACTGTGATTCAGGCTTCTGGATCGGATGAAATTAACAGTTTGGATGACCACCTTCATGACGTTATCCATCTTTAATGACTTGCAACACAAAGCCTCCTGGTGCAAAATACAGTGAAAAGTCAAAAAATCACGTCCTCCATTTGCAGATTGCACTTTCTCTCTGAACTTTGTCACAACGCCTGCTTTTTTTCCCGATCATTGAGGGCGCACCATCTGTAGCCAGGCTGACAGCGCGGGACCAGTCCACTCCGACCCTGTCCAGCGCGCCCGACGAGTGCGGTAAAAATATCAGCTGCTGTCGTTGTATCTGTCATCGGCACCAACTCCACGAACTCCTCGGTGACGGTCAATGTGTCATCAACTCCGCGGATGAAAAAATGGCCAGTTGTGCAACATCTGTAATGTCCGTGCTTTCATCAATTGCAACCGAAAACACAATAAATGACTTTACTTTTTGCTTCAACTGGCTGTCCAAATCCACTGAAAGATCGGAAATCCTGTCTGCAACTGTGTTTCTTGTCAGGCTGATATTTGCAAAAGCCTGCCGCTTTTCAGGGCACACAATCTCCGCTGCCTTCATCATGCATGTTTTTACAAATTCACCCTCACTAAATGGTTTTGAAGCCACTGCGATTTCATTAGCAATGAGGTAGCTAGCTTTCACTGCAGCGTCACTGATGTCTCGGCTGTGAGTAAACACAGACTGCTGTTTCTTCAGACCCGCCAACAGTTCATTCACCCCCTTGGTTTGTGCTGTGGTGGAGACCTCTGTGGGCTATACTCGGCCTTGTCTCAGGATTGTAAGTTGGTGGTTGAGGATATCCCTCTAGTGGTGCGGGGGCTGTGCTTTGGCAGAGTGGGTGGGGTTATATCCTTCCTGTTTGGCCCTGTCCGGGGGTTTCTTCGGATGGGGCCACAGTGTCTCCGGACCGCTCCTGTCTCAGCCTCCAGTATTTATGCTGCAGTAGTTTATGTGTCGGGGGGCTGGGGTTAGTTGGTTATACCTGGAGTACTTCTCCTGTCTTATCCAGTGTCCTGTGTGAATTTAAGTATGCTCTCTCTAATTCTCTCGTTCTCTCTTCTCTCTGAGAACCTGAGCCCTAGGACCATACGTCAGGACTACCGGGCATGCTGACACCTTGCTGTCCCCAGTCCGCCTGGCCTTGCTGCTATTCCAGTTTCAACTGTTCTGCCTGCGGTTACGAAACCCCTACCTGTCCCAGACCTGCTGTTTTCAACTCTTAATGATCGGCTATGAAAAGCCAACTGAGAGACCTGAGCCCTAGGACCATACGTCGGGACTACCGGCCGTGGTGACTCCTTGCTGTCCCCAGTCCGCCTGGCCTTGCTGCTATTCCAGTTTCAACTGTTCTGCCTGCGGTTATGGAACCCCTACCTGTCCCAGACCTGCTGTTTTCAACTCTTAATGATCGGCTATGAAAAGCCAACTGAGATTTATTCCTGATTATTATTTGACCATGCTTGTCACTTATGAACATTTTTGAACATCTTGGTATGGTTCTGTTATAATCTCCACCCGGCACAGCCAGAAGAGGACTGGCCACCCCTCATAGCCTGGTTCCTCTCTAGGTTTCTTCCTAGGTTTTGGCCTTTCTAGGGAGTTTTTCCTAGCCACCGTGCTTCTACACCTGCATTACTAGCTGTTTGGGGTTTTAGGCTGGGTTTCTGTACAGCACTTCGAGATATTAGCTGATGTACGAAGGGCTATATAAAATAAAATTGATTGATTCACCTTCTCTCATCTCCGCTGTCCTTGAAAGTTGTCATATTTGTCGGCATGAAGACTCACATAGTGGCGACGAAGGTTATATTCTTTCAGCACTGCAACATGCTCTGAACACACCAAACATACAGCTTTCCCATTCAATTCCGTGATTAAATAGGATGACCATTTTTCTTGGAACACTCTGCACTCTGCGTCCACTTTTCTCTTTTTTGACAGAGACATATTGGGGCAATGAGGGTCCCAAAGCACATAATGTTAAAAGTAGAAGCCGTAATAAATATCGCGGGCAAAACAAAGTAGCTCATTGGCTGCACGTGCTTGACCTACTTGCTCTGCCCCGGTATAAACAGTTTGCTTGCTTAACGCTATTGCGCCATCCAGTGGACGCAATTGGAACAGCAGTTTATTTTATTGAAAAATTGCAGCGCATTTTTATACTTTACAAAAAAATTAATAAATTATTATTATTATTTTTTTTTTATCATCTCGCGGGCCGGATTAAACCTGTTTGCGGGCCTGATCCGGCCCGCGGGCCGTACTTTTGACACCCCTGTTGTACAGTATTCACATGGCTGAGATAACTGTGGGTTTGTCTAAAATGACACCTTATCCCTATATATCCCTATCCCTATATTTCCACGCCACGCTGCTCTTTCACGCCACGCTGCTCGTTGGTAAGCAAATGCTCCTGCTACCTGTCTCTTCTTAACTTGTTGACTGGTGTTTTGGCTCACTGCCCTGCAATTTATTGCTTGCTTCTACAGCACCAACTTGCGAGTTGGACATCTCCCGCTCGTAGTGTCTATGTGTGTGACTAAGGTGTGTATTGCTTGTGTGTTTGCCATTTCACAGGCTGTGCTTGTTTCAGGAGGCTGGGTGCGGCCTGTATTTGCAAACCCACTGTAGCTTATAGCAAACTCGTAGTAAATTCCTGTCAAGAAGAGCGACACGGAAGCCCAGTTAGCCTAGCTAGCCTGTAGTTTCAAATGGAGGTCGCTAACAAACGGTTTCAACGCTGCAGGAGCTGTGTTTATTTTGCTCAATTCGAGGACAATGTGCACCGTCCAGACTTTCAATGTAGCAGCTGTTTGCTCGCGGAGGACTACAGTGGCGAAGTGGCTACTCTTAGCAAACAAGTAGCAAACTTACACAAGCTACTGGGGAATCCACATCCGCCCAACTTTCTGTTTCTCTTCTACTCCAGTAGCTGGACGCCATTCTGACCTGATGGAAGTGTCGCCGCTGTGTCGTCTCGCCATAACCGATTGGCCGGTGCTCTGCAGGGATCCCTCCCCCGAAGGGGTCTCCGCCTTCCCTGGTGAATGGAGTTAGTGGGATGCTTCTGGAGGACTTAGTGGACGTTCCTAGTCTTGACCCTGCCAACCAGCCATGGAGTCAAGTCACTCGCCGTGGAAGTCGAAAGCAGCGGCCTTTGGCAATTGGGGCCTCCTTGGCGGTGGGAAGACTTCAAACAGATTCACCACCCTGGATCCAGAGGTTCCGGCGCCTTCATCCCTGGGGGCTTCAGCTTCGAGATCGGATCCGGAGGTACCTGCAACTTCGTCCCCTGTTCTGACTCCCTCTCCGGTGGCTTCTACGGCGAATGAGGCTTTGTTGGTTATAGGAGGCTCGAACTGGGTGCCTTGGCACCACGCACGCCCGGAACCTGCTGGCGTGCGAGGTTCCACCTCTGGTAAATCCTTGATGGGTCTCTCGAATCATGCGAGGTGTAGGAATGGGCGGATTTCTACGTCAGCACACAGAGATCGATGCGGTTGTAGTCCATGGGGGATTTTAATGACGTTAGGAATGGTTGCTCGGAACGGATGAAACAGGATTTTGAAGAATATATTGGGTCTCTGCTGGATGCCAAAAAACGTCCTATCATTTCTGGCCCTGTGCCCTCGCTGGGTCAAGGTAGTGAACATTTTAGCACGCTACTAGCACTTCACAATTGGCTACGTGACTACTGCAGCTCCTTGGGTGTGACCTTGTGTAGAAAACTTTGACAACTTTTGGAAGCAGAGGATGCTCTGTAAAGAGGATGGGATCCACCCTAATCATTTGGGTGGATGGATCCTGTCCAAACACTACAAGGCAGCGCTGAGGCAATGACTGATCAAATCAAGCTCCTCAAAGGTATTTACTCCCATTTAAATTGCAGCGATATCATTCCGCCACAGCTTCCCATGTTGATAGGGGGTATTGTAAATAGTAATTCTGTGCCTGTTAATTTAAATTCCATTGATAGCTCTCTTAGCTTCCTTAAGGAACCCACTGTTGTTAGCGCCACCTAATGCTATTAATAGTTTTATGCTATCAGTTGTTTTATAAAAAACAATGTCCTATCCCAGAGCTCGAGTAAATTACATTACTAAGCTGCTCCCGAATGTTCTACGTCAGGACATGGAAATCGATTCTATCGTAGTCCATGTGGGTTTTAATGACATTATGAAGGGCAGCTCTGAACAGTTGAAACTGGATTTTAAAGAGCTGATGGACTCTCTGCTAGACAAATAAAAGACTTGTCATATTTGGCCCTGTGCCCTCTCTGAATAATGGCATTGAATGCTTTAGCATGATTCTTTCTCTTCACAACTGGCTACGTGATTATTACAGGTCAATGGGTGTAACTTTTGTTGACAATTTCGATACCTTTTGGAAACAAAACCCGCTTTATAATGAGGATGGGATCCACCCAAATCATTTGGGTTCATGGATCCCTTCATAGCATTATATGGCGGCGTTGAGACAATGACTTCAAATCAAATTTTAACAGGTGTAGACCTTACAGTGAAACGCTTACTTACAAGCCCTTAACCAACAATGCAGTTTTAAGAAAAAAAGTGTTAAGTAAAAAACAGATGAGTAAAAAATAATTAAAGAGCAGCAATAAAATAACAGTATGGAGGCTATATACAGGGGGTACCGGTACAGAGTCAATGTGCGGGGGCACCGGTTAGTCGAGGTAGTTGAGGTAATATATACATGTGGGTAGAGTTAAAGTGACTATGCATAGATAATAAACAGAGAAGCAACAGCGTAAAAGAGGGGGTGGGGGGACAATGCAAGTAGTCCGGGTAGCCATTATTAGCTGTTCAGTAGTCTTATGGCTTGGGGGTAGAAGCTGTTAAGAAGCCTTTTGGACCTAGACTTGGCGCTCCGGTACCGCTTGCCGTTCGGTAGCAGAGAGAACAGTCTATGACTAGGGTGGCTGGAGTCTTTCACCATTTGTAGGGCCTTCCTCTGACACCACCTGGTATAGAAGTCCTGGATGGCAGGAAGCTTGGCCCCAGTGATGTACTGGGCCGTACGCACTACCCTCTGTAGTGCCTTGCGGTCGGAGGCAGAGCAGTTGCCATACCAGGCGGTGATGCAACCAGTCAGGATGCTCTCGATGGTGCAGCTGTATAACTTTTTGAGGATCTGAGGACCCATGCCAAATCTTTTCAGTCTCCTGAGGGGGAATTGGCTTTGTCGTGCCCTCTTCACGACTGTCTTGGTGTGTTTGGACCATGATAGTTTGTTGGTGATGTGGACACCAAGGAACTTGAAGCTCTCAACCTGTTCCACTACAGCCCCGTCGATGAGAATGGGGGCGTGCTCAGTCCTCTTTTATTTTTTTTCTGTAGTCCACAATCATCTCCTTTGTCTTGATCACTTTGAGGGAGAGGTTGTTATCTTGGCACCACATGGCCAGGTCTCTGACCTCCTCCCTATAGGCTCTCATTGTTGTCTGTGATCAGGCCTACCACTGTTAATTGCCTTGCGGAGTGAGTAGCTACACTGTTTTTATTCTGCCATATTCCCAGTCACCTTGCCATTGTTAAATGCGGTGGTTCGCGCTTTCAGTTTTGCGTGAATGCTGCCATCTGTCCACGGTGTCTGGTTAGGGTAGGTTTTAATAGTCTCACAGTTGGCACAACATCACCTATATACTTCCTGATAAACTCAGTCACCGGTTTCAGTGTATTCGTCTAAATTATTTTCGCAAGCTACCCGGATGCATACACACACACGATAACATACGCACTATACACACACGTACACATGGATTTTGTGTTTATAGATATGTGGTAGTGGGGTAGGGGCCTGAGGGCACACACTTAGTGTGTTGTGAAATCTGTTATGAATGTATTGTGATGTTTTTAAAATTGTATAACTGCCTTAATTTTGCCGAACCCCACGAAGAGTAGGTAATGCCTTGGCAGCAGCTAATGGGCATCCATAATAATGCTCATAAGCATAGGGGTATTGTCGGTAGTAATGTTGTGCACATTTACCTGAATTGTACAGGTTTTTTTTTTTTTTTTTTTTTTTTTTTTTTTTTTGGGTGTAGATCATCTTAATATTGCAGATAGATTGTAACTTCCATCAATGTAATTGTCAGCATCATTTCCAATCCCCCATGTTTTTTTTAAATATATATATACATACATACATACATACAGTGGGGAAAAAAAGTATTTAGTCAGCCACCAATTGTGCAAGTTCTCCCACTTAAAAAGATGAGAGAGGCCTGTAATTTTCATCATAGGTACACGTCAACTATGACAGACAAATTGAGAAAAAAAAATCCAGAAAATCACATTGTAGGATTTTTTTATTAATTTATTTGCAAATTATGGTGGAAAATAAGTATTTGGTCACCTACAAACAAGCAAGATTTCTGGCTCTCACAGACCTGTAACTTTTTTCTTTAAGAGCCTCCTCTGTCCTCCACTCGTTACCTGTATTAATGGCACCTGTTTGAACTTGTTATCAGTATAAAAGACACCTGTCCACAACCTCAAACAGTCACACTCCAAACTCCACTATGGCCAAGACCAAAGAGCTGTCAAAGGACACCAGAAACAAAATTGTAGACCTGCACCAGGCTGGGAAGACTGAATCTGCAATAGGTAAGCAGCTTGGTTTGAAGAAATCAACTGTGGGAGCAATTATTAGGAAATGGAAGACATACAAGACCACTGATAATCTCCCTCGATCTGGGGCTCCACGCAAGATCTCACCCCGTGGGGTCAAAATGATCACAAGAATGGTGAGCAAAAATCCCAGAACCACACGGGGGGACCTAGTGAATGACCTGCAGAGAGCTGGGACCAAAGTAACAAAGCCTACCATCAGTAACACACTACGCCGCCAGGGAATCAAATCCTGCAGTGACAGACGTGTCCCCCTGCTTAAGCCAGTACATGTCCAGGCCCATCTGAAGTTTGCTAAAATGCATTTGGATGATCCAGAAGAGGATTGGGAGAATGTCATATGGTCAGATGAAACCAAAATATAACTTTTTGGTAAAAACTCAACTCGTCGTGTTTGGAGGACAAAGAATGCTGAGTTGCATCCAAAGAACACCATACCTACTGTGAAGCATGGGGGTGGAAACATCATGCTTTGGAGCCGTTTTTCTGCAAAGGGACCAGGATGACTGATCCGTGTAAAGGAAAGAATGAATGGGGCCATGTATCGTGAGATTTTGAGTGAAAACCTCCTTCCATCAGCAAGGGCATTGAAGATGAAACGTGGCTGGGTCTTTCAGCATGACAATGATCCCAAACACACCGCCCGGGCAACGAAGGAGTGGCTTCGTAAGAAGCATTTCAAGGTCCTGGAGTGGCCTAGCCAGTCTCCAGATCTCAACCCCATAGAAAATCTTTGGAGGGAGTTGAAAGTCTGTGTTGCCCAGCGACAGCCCCAAAACATCACTGCTCTAGAGGAGATCTGCATGGAGGAATGGGCCAAAATACCAGCAACAGTGTGTGAAAACCTTGTGAAGACTTACAGAAAACGTTTGACCTGTGTCATTGCCAACAAAGGGTATATAACAAAGTATTGAGAAACTTTTGTTATTGACCAAATACTTATTTTCCACCATAAATTGCAAATAAATTCATTAAAAATCCTACAATGTGATTTTTCTGGATTTCTTTTCTCATTTTGTCTGTCATAGTTGACGTGTACCTATGATGAAAATTACAGGCCTCTCTCATCTTTTTAAGTGGGAGAACATGCACAATTGGTGGCTGACTAAATACTGTTTTTCCCCACTGTACATACATACATACATACATACATACATATCCTTTTAAAGAATATATATATATTCCCCTTTATTACTTTCCAACCCCGCCACCCTTTCCCCACTTGGAGTAAACTAGTGAACAACAACGCCTAGGCCACTACTTCCAGCCCATACCCACTATCTACATTTTATGGACACAGTCAATTTTTAAGTAATTACATTTTGTTTGTTCTTTCTCCTGAACTTCTTCTACTCTCAACCTTTCCGATCATTTTCATGATGTCCATCCGGTTTGCTTCTATATGCCATATCTTTCTAACTGTGCTCCTTCACAAAAGCTCTCAACCTACAACCCATAAACTTATTATGGACACAGCGTGCCTACATTATTAGTTATCTTGTTATTGTTTGTTGTTAGCTGTTATTAGTCCCATCCTTCAATTCCATTCAACACCTCCCATCTATCTTTTAACACCATCCATATAGGATTTCTATTTGCCATATATATTTCAACTGTACTGTGATGTCTTACAAAAGTTCTGAACCTTTCTATTCTCATTGTTTCTACAGATTGTAAATTGAAAAAAAAAAAAAATTTGCTAATAGTATTAGCAAAATAAATCTGCAGGGTTAGCTCCAGGTAAATATTGCAATCCTTTAGCCATTCCTGGACCTGTGTCCAAAAACAAGCTACAAATGGACAGTACCAAAACAAATGATCTAATGATTCTGTCTCTTCGCAGCAAAATCTGCAGAGCTGGGAAGATTGTATCCCCCATATAAATAACATTCTACTTGGTAGCAAGAATTGTATATAATAATTTAAATTGAAAGATTCTAAGTTTTGAATCCGGTGTTGTTTTGCGTATCAGTTCATTAACACTATGCCATGGGATCGGTACGTCAAAAATCTCTTCCCAACTATTTTGCTATCTATATGGGACGGCTGTCAATCCTTTGGTCCTTAAATGAAACTGATATACCTTTTTATTTATCACAGTTTTCCTTAACCAATTATGTTCTTTAATGCAAGGCCGACAGACAAGTTCCTTACTTTCTCCTCCTTCCACTTTCCTCTTAAATTTTTGCGGTAAGGCTGCAATTATTTGGTTGTAATTTTGGGTAGAGCAGACATTTCCATATGTTTTTGTTAGCTGCATGTGCGACATAACTCCACCAGTCCTACCGATGATATCATTTACAAAGATTATACCTTTTTTAAACATTTTGTCAAAACAAATGTTTTTTTGTCAATTATTATAATTGAGTTTAACCACAATATTTGTTGCATTATTTGTTCTGTCGTTTCTGGAGGATTAAATTGAAATTGCAACCAACTTTCTATGGCTGGTTTTAGAAATAGTAATATCTGGGAGATGATTTCCTTTTCAAATAACTGAAAGTGAGTGGTTGTAATCAGAATAAAGGGAAAAAGGCCATTCTTGAACATTGGGTGAGACAATCTTACTAATTTACTAGAGAACCAGTTCGGATTTAGCAAAAATAGATAAGATCTTGCTAGTATAACTTTTGTATGACTGAAGCTTTTAGTGATAGGTCTAATGCTTTAATATATAACAATTTCTGTCCTCCGAATTCATATTCATTATATAAATAGGTCCGTTTAATTTTGTCTGGCTTGCCGTTCCAAATAAAATTGAATCTTTTTTTCTCATATAATTTAAAAACTGTTCTCTAGGCGTAGGCAAGACCATAAGCAAATAGGTAAACTGGGATAATACTAAAGAGTTAATCAGGGTGATTTTTCCACAAATTGACAGGCACCCACCTTTCCATGGTAGCAAGATCTTATCTATTTTTGCTAACTTTCTATTATAATTTATTGAAGTGAGATCATTTATTTCCTTTGGGATATGTATTCCGAGTATATCCACATCACCATCAGACCATTTTATTGGTAAACTACATGGCAATGTACATTTGTTATTTTTTATTGATCCAATACGTAATATAGTACATTTGTCATAATTTGGTTGTAATCCAGAGGGGTTAGAAAATGTATCTAGATCCTCTATGCGGCTGTGGATTGATTCTAGTTGTGGATTTAAAAGAAAACATGAATCATCAGCGTACAATGACACCTTTTGTTTTTAAGCCCTGGATTTCTAATCCCCTGATATTATTGTTGGATCTGATTTTAATAGCTAACATCTCGATGGCCACAATAAATAGATATGCCGATAGTGGACAACCTTGTTTCACTCCATTGACAGTTTATAACTTTCTGAGAAATAGCCATTATTTACTATTTTACACCTAGGGTTACTATACATGATTTTGACCCATTTTATAAGAGATTCACCAAAATTGAAATGCTCCAGGCATTTATATATAAACCCCAGTCGTACTTTATCAAATGCCTTTTCGAAGTCTGCTATGAATAGCAAGCCTGGTTTCTCCGATTTTCCATAATGTTCTATTGTTTCCAATACTTGCCTTATATTATCTCCAATGTATCTTCCATGTAAAAAACCTGTCTGAATGAATAATATCCGACAATACCTTTTTAATTCTATGCGCTATACATTTTCCTATAATTTTTGCATTACAACACTGAAGTGTAAGGGGCCTCCAATTTTTTTAATGGACTGGATCTTTATATTTTCCACTTGTGTCCTGTTTCAGTAATAATGAGATCAGACCTTCTTCTTGAGTGTCAGATAATCTACCATTTGCATAGGAGTGGTTAAAACATGCTAATAGCGGTCCTCTTAGTATATCAAAAAAGGTTTGGTATACTTCGACTGGTATGCCATCCAACCCTGGAGTTTTCCCAGACTTAAAGTTTTTAATTGCATCCAGAAGTTCCTCCTCTGTAATTTCACCTTCACATGAGTCTTTCTGTTTGGCTGTTAATTTTACATTATCAATAGAAAAAACATCTCTACAATTAGCTTCAGTTAGAGGAGATGGAGGCGACTGAAACGAAAACATATGCTTAAAGTACCTTGTGGGGTAGGGGCATGAGGGCACACACTTAGTGTGTTGTGAAATCGGTTATGAATGTATTGTGATGTTTTTAAAATTGTATAGCTGCCTTAATTTTGCCGGACCCCACGAAGAGTAGGTAATGCCTTGGCAGCAGCTAATGGGGATCCATAATAATGCTCATAAGCATAGGGGTATTGTCGGTAGTAATCTTGTGCACATTTACCTGAATTCTACTGTTAGCTTGTTGATAATGGCACCGGAGGGGATGGCTGCCGTTTTACGGGCTCCTAACCAACTGTGCTATTTTGTGTGTTTTTTTGCGTTGTTTGTAACTTATTTTGTACATAATATTGCTGCTACCGTCTCTTATGACCGAAAATAGCTTCTGGATATCAGAACAGAGATTACTCACCTCGAACTCGACTAAGATTTTTTCTTTAATGAGTCTGACGCGATGGATATGCTGCTTCTCCGAGACCAGGCCCAAATCCCCGTCATTCGCGTGAAGAAAAGACGGAAATACAGGGGGTGGAGATCGGTGTGCCTTGTTAGAATTCGTTGCAGAGTGGGTAACCCGCCTCTACCATCCGCTCTATTGGCCAACGTGCAATCACTGGAGAATGAAGTTGATGATCTCCGTTCAAGACTATCCTACCAACGGGACATTAAAAACTGTAATATCTTATGTTTCACCGAGTCGTGGCTGAAAAACGACACAGATTATATACAGTTGGCTGGGTTTTCCGTGCATCGGCAGGACTGAACAGCTACGTCTGGTAAGACGAGGGGTGGGGGTGTGTCTATTTGTCAATAACAGCTGGTATAAGGCCATAAGCAAAAAAGAAAATGCTCACCCAGAAGTGGCGCTCCTAGTGGCCGGGGACTTGAATGCAGGCAAACTTAAATCTGTTTTACCTCATTTCTACCAGCATGTCACGTGCAACCAGAGGAAAAAAACCTGAAGACCACCTTTACTCTACACACAGAGATGCGTACAAAGCTCTCCCTCGCCCTCCATTTGGCAAATCTGACCATAATTATATCCTCCTGATTCCTGCTTACAAGCAAAAATTTAAGCAGTGACTCGCTCAATACGGAAGTGGTCAAATGACACGGATGCTATGCTACAGGACTGTTTTGCTAGCACAGACTGGAATGTGTTCTGAGATTCATCCAATGGCATTGAGTTATGATGAGTTTCTCGGGTATCAAGTAATTCATGATGCAAGAAGATATTTAACACTTAGATGGAGAGTTCATACAAATATTTAATAGATTCGGTACTGGATTCGTCTAACAAAAGGCGCGTGCTTCTCCTCTTGCCATATCAACTACCAGACAAAGAAAACCTCTCAGTTTATATACGTCATGTTACACGTTTCTTCAACAACATCTGGTAACCATCAGTGGGCACTCTTCTTCTTTGATGTTATTACCTTGTCAGTATATCATGTCCATCAATCATTCTAAGATAAACCTCAGTAAGCTCCCTCAACATAATATAATCCTTGGTATTCAGACTGTGCGGCACCCAGAATCACTTATCTACTAAATTTGACCTGGCTCCCACAACGCTATGAAATGAAATCATAACAATCCTCTTTTTTTTCTTTTTCTTTGTGGTAAGTAACATTACTCAGATATAAATAACATTACTTAACCCCAACAATTCACATATAACTTGATATAAAATGTTCTCCAATCAGTAGTATACAGTGAGGGAAAAAAGTATTTGATCCCCTGCTGATTTTGTACGTTTGCCCACTGACAAAGACATGATCAGTCTATCATTTTAATGGTAGGTTTATTTGAACAGTGAGAGACAGAATAACAACAAATAAATCCAGAAAAACACATGTCAAAAATGTTATAAATTGATTTGCATTTTAATGAGGGAAATAAGTATTTGACCCCCTCTCAATCAGAAAGATTTCTGGCTCCCAGGTGTCTTTTATACAGTTAACAAGCTGAGATTAGGAGCACACTCTTAAAGGGAGTGCTCCTAATCTCAGCTTGTTACCTGTATAAAAGAAACCTGTCCACAGAAGCAATCAATCAATGAGATTCCAAACTCTCCACCATGGCCAAGACCAAAGAGCATTCCAAGGATGTCAAGGACAAGATTGTAGACCTACACAAGGCTGGAATGGGCTACAAGACCATCGCCAAGCAGCTTGGTGAGAAGGTGACAACAGTTGGTGCGATTATTCGCAAATGGAAGAAACACAAAAGAACTGTCAATCTCCCTCGGCCTGGGGCTCCATGCAAGATCTCACCTCCTGGAGTTGCAATGATCATGAGAACGGTGAGGAATCAGCTCAGAACTACACGGGAGGATCTTGTCAATGATCTCAAGGCAGCTGGGACCATAGTCACCAAGAAAACAATTGGTAACACACTACGCCGTGAAGGACTGAAATCCTGCAGCGCCCGCAAGGTCCCCCTGCTCAAGAAAGCACATATACAGGGCCGTCTGAAGTTTGCCAATGAACATCTGAATGATTCAGAGGAGAACTGGGTGAAAGTGTTGTGGTCAGATGAGACCAAAATCGAGCTCTTTGGCATCAACTCAACTCGCCGTGTTTGGAGGAGGAGGAATGCTGCCTATGACCCCAAGAACACCATCCCCACCGTCAAACATGGAGGTGGAAACATTATGCTTTGGGGGTGTTTTTCTGCTAAGGGGACAGGACAACTTCACCGCATCAAAGGGACGATGGACGGGGCCATGTACTGTCAAATCTTGGGTGCGAACCTCCTTCCCTCATCCAGGGCATTGAAAATGCGTAGTGGATGGGTATTCCAGCATGACAATGACCCAAAACACACGGCCAAGGCAACAAAGGAGTGGCTCAAGAAGAAGCACATTAAGGTCCTGGAGTGGCCTAGCCAGTCTCCAGACCTTAATCCCATAGAAAATCTGTGGAGGGAGCTGAAGGTTCGAGTTGCCAAACGTCAGCCTCGAAACCTTAATGACTTGGAGAAGATCTGCAAAGAGGAGTGGGACAAAATCCCTCGTGAGATGTGTGCAAACCTGGTGGCCAACTACAAGAAACGTCTGACCTCTGTGATTGCCAACAAGGGTTTTGCCACCAAGTACTAAGTAATGTTTTGCAGAGGGGTCAAATACTTATTTCCCTCATTAAAATGCTAATCAATTTATAACATTTTTTACATGTGTTTTTCTGGATTTTTTTGTTGTTATTCTGTCTCTCACTGTTCAAATAAACCTACCATTAAAATTATAGACTGATCATGTCTTTGTCAGTGGGCAAACGTACAAAATCAGCAGGGGATCAAATACTTTTTTCCCTCACTGTGGGGAGAACAAGTATTTGATACACTGCCGATTTTGCAGGTTTTCCTACTTACAAAGCATGTAGAGGTCTGTACTTTTTATCATAGGTACACTTCAACTGTGAGAGACGGAATCTAAAACAAAATTCCAGAAAATCACATTGTATGATTTTTAAGTAATTAATTTGCATTTTATTGCATGACATAAGTATTTGATCACCTACCAACCAGTAAGAATTCCGGCTCTCACAGACCTGTTAGTTTTTCTTTAAGAAGCCCTCCTGTTCTCCACTCATTACCTGTATTAACTGCACCTGTTTGAACTCGTTACCTGTATAAAAGACACCTGTCCACACACTCAATCAAACAGACTCCAACCTCTCCACAATGGCCAAGACCAGAGAGCTTTGTAAGGACATCTGGGATAAAATTGTAGACCTGCACAAGGCTGGGATGGGCTACAGGACAATAGGCAAGTAGCTTGGTGAGAAAGCAACAACTGTTGGCGCAATTATTAGAAAATGGAAGAAGTTCAAGATGACGGTCAATCACCCTCAGTCTGGGGCTCCATGCAAGATCTCACCTCGTGGGGCATCAATGATCATGAGGAAGGTGAGGGATCAGCCCAGAACTACACGGCAGGACCTGGTCAATGACCTGAAGAGAGCTGGGACCACAGTCTCAAAGAAAACCATTAGTAACACACTACGCCGTCATGAATTAAAATCCTGCAGCGCACGCAAGGTCCCCCTGCTCAAGCCAGCGCATGTCCAGGCCCGTCTGAAGTTTGCCAATGACCATCTGGATGATCCCAAGGAGGAATGGGAGAAGGTCATGTGGTCTGATGAGACAAAAATAGAGCTTTTTGGTCTAAACTCCACTCGCCGTGTTTGTAGGAAGAAGAAGGATGAGTACAACCCCAAGAACACCATCCCAACCGTGAAGCATGGAGGTGGAAACATCATTCTTTGGGGATGCTTTTCTGCAAAGGGGACAGGACGACAGCACCGTATTGAGGGGAGGATGGATTCGGCCATGTATCGCGAGGTCTTGGCCAACAACCTCCTTCCCACAGTAAGAGCATTGAAGATGAGTCGTGGCTGGGTCTTCCAGCATGACAACGACCCGAAACACACAGCCAGGGCAACTAAGGAGTGGCTCCGTAAGAAGCATCTCAAGTTCCTGGAGTGGCCTAGCCAGTCTCCAGACCTGAACCCAATAGAAAATCTTTGTAGGGAGCTGAAAGTCCGTATTGCCCAGCGACAGCCCCGAAACCTGAAGGATCTGGAGAAGGTCTGTATGGAGGAGTGGGCCAAAATCCCTGCTGCAGTGTGTGCAAACCTGGTCAAGACCTACAGGAAACGTATGATCTCTGTAATTGCAAACAAAGGTTTCTGTACCAAATATTAAGTTCTGCTTTTCTGATGTATCAAATACTTATGTCATGCAATAAAATGCAAATTAATTACTTAAAAATCATACAATGTGATTTTCTGGATTTTTGTTGTCTCTCACAGTTGAAGTGTACCTATGATAAAAATGACAGACCTCTACATGCTTTGTAAGTAGGAAAACCTGCAAAATCGGCAGTGTATCAAATACTTATTCTCCCCACTGTATGTGTGTATGTACCTGTGTGTGTCTCTTAACAGTTCCCGCTGTTCCACAAGGTGTATTTTTACCTGTTTTTTAAATCTGATTCTACTGCTTGCATCAGTTACCTGATGTGGAATAGAGTTCCTAGTAGTCATGAATCTATGTAGTACTGTGCTCCTCCCATAGTCCGTTCTGGACTTGGGGACCTCTGGTGGCATGTCTTGTGGGGTATGCATGGGTGTCTGAGCTGTGTGCTAGTCGTTTAAACAGACAGCTCGGTGCTTTCAACATGTCAATACCTCTCCCAAATACAAGTGGTGATGAAGTCACTCTCCTCCACTTTGAGTAAGGAGAGATTGACATGCATATTATTAATGTTTGCTCTCTGTGTATATCAAAGGGCCAGCCGTGCTGCCCTGTTCTGAGCTAATTGCAATTTTCCTAAGTCCCTCTTTGTGGCACCTGACCACACGACTGAACAGTAGTCCAGGTGTAACAAAACTAGAGCCTGTAGGACCTGCCTTGTTGATAGTGCTGTTAAGAAGGTAGAGCAGTGCTTAATTATGGACATACTTTTCCCCATCTTAGCTACTGTTGTATCAATATGCTTTGACCATGACAGTCTACAATCCAGAGTTACTCCAAGCAGTTTAGTCACCTCAACTTGCTCAATTTCCACATTATTCATTACGAGATGTAGTTGAGGTTTAGGGTTTAGTGAATGATTTGACCCAAATACAATGCTTTTAGTTTTGGAAATATTCAGGACTAATTTATTCCTTGCCACCCATTCTGAAACTAACTGCAACTCTTTGTTAAGTGTTGCAGTTATTTCAGTTGCTGTAGTAGCTGACGTGTATAGTGTTGAGTCATTTGCATACATAGGCACACTGGCTTTACTCAAAGCCAGTGGCATGTCGTTAGTAAAGATGGAAAAAAGCAAGCGGCCTAGACAGCTGCCCTGGGGAATTCCTGATTCTACCTGGATTATGTTTGAGAGGCTTCCATTAAAGAACACCCTCTGTGTTCTGTTAGACAAGTAACTCTTTTATCCACATTATAGCAGGGGGTGTAAAGCCATAACACATACGTTTTTCAAGCAGCACACTATGATCGATAATTTCAAAAGCCACATTGAAGTCTAACAAAACAGCCCCCACAATCTTTTTATCATCAATTTCTCTCAGCCAATCATCAGTACTTTGTGTAAGTGCTGTGCTTGTTGAATGTCCTTTTCTGTAAGCATGCTGAAAGTTTGTTGTCAATTTGTTTACAGAAAAATAGCATTGTATCTGGTCAAACACAATTTTTCCCAATAGTTTACTAAGGGTTGGTAACAGGCTAATTGGTCGGCTGTTTGAGCCAGTAAAGGGGGCTTTACTATTCTTAGGTAGCGGAATGACTTTTGCTTCCCTCCCAGCCTGGGGGCACACACATTCTAGTAGGCTTAAATTGAAAATATTGAAAATAGGAGTGGCAATATCGTCCGCTATTATCCTCAGCAATTTTCCATCCAAATGGTCAGACCCCGGTGGCTTGTTATTGTTAATAGACACCAATCATTTGTTCACCTCTTCCACACTCACTTTACGAATTCAAAATTACAATGCTTGTCTTTCATAATTTGGTCAGATAAACTTGGATGTGTAGTGTCAGCAATTGTTGCTGGCATGTCATGCCTAAGTTTGCTAATCTTGCCAATGAAAAAAGTATTAAAGTAGTTGGCAATATCAGTCGGTTTTGTGATCAATGAGCCATCTGATTCAATGAATGATGGAGCTGAGTTTGCCTTTTTTCCCAAAATGTCATTTAAGGTGCTCCAAAGCTTTTTACTATCATTCTTTGTCATTTATCCTTGTTTCATGGTGTTGTTTTTTTCTTCTTTTTATTCAGTTTAGTCACATGATTTCTCAATTTGCAATACGTTTGCCAATCAGTTGTGCAGCCAGACTTATTTGCCATTCCTTTTGCCTCATCCCTCTCAACCATACAATTTTTCAATTCCTCATCAATCCACGGGGATTTAATAGTTTTTACAGTCATTTTCTTAATGGGTGCATGCTTATTAGTAACTGGAATAAGCAATTTTCATAAATGTGTCATGTGCAGTGTCTGTTTGCTCCTCATTACCCACCATGGACCACAGTATATTCTTTACATCAACAACATAGGAATCACTACAAAACTTATTGTATGACCTCTTATACACAATATGAGGCCCAGCCTTCGGAACTTTGGTTTTCCTAGATATGGCTACTATATTGTGATCACTACATCCAATGGATGTGGATACTGCTTTCAAACAAATCTCTACAACATTCGTAAAGATATGATCAATACATGTTGATGATTTCATTCCTGTACTGTTTGTAACCACCCTGGTAGGTTGACTGATAACCTGAACCAGATTGCAGGCACTGGTTACAGTTTGAAGCTTTCTCTTGAGTTGGCAGCCTGATGACAGCCAGTCAATATTCAAATCACCCAGAAAGTATACCTCTCTATTGATATCACATACATTATCAAGCATTTCACACATGTTATCCAGATACTGACTGTTAGCACTTAGTGGTCAATAGCAGCTTCCCACCAGAATTGGCTTTAGGTGAGGCAGATGAACCTGTAGCCATATTACTTCAACAGTATTTAACATGAGATCTTCTCTAATCTTCACAGGAATGTGGTTCTGAATATAAACAGCAACACCTCCACCATTGGCATTTCCATATTTTCTGTAAATGTTATAACCTTTTATTGCTACCACTGTACCATCAAAGGTATTATCCAAGTGAGTTTCAGAGATAGTCAGAATATGAATGTCATCTGTTACTAGCAAATTATTGATTTCATGAACCTTGTTTCTTAAGCTACATATGTTAACGTGGGCTATTTTGAGCACTTTTCTTCTGGGATGCTTACTTGTTTTTATTGCTTTACTGGGAAGCTTTGCAGCAGTTAGTGCAGGGTGAGCAGCACACAGTGGACTGCCTCCTCGGGCACACCGGCTCAGTGCTAACAGTATAAATCTGGTACCTAGGCACATGATCACTGCACACAACAGCTGCAGGATCAGCAGAGGCACCCAGGGCAGCTAGAGGGACACAAACCAGGTTACCCACATTGTGTCTACTGACACACCTGATGTAATGTACATTTGCTGAAGTCACAATGGTAGGGATTAGCTGCGCTGGGCTTGGGTCATTGCTAAATCATTGTCTCAACGCAGCCTTATAATGCTGTGAAAGGATCCAGGAACCCAAATGATTTGGGTGAATCCCATCCTCCTTATATAACGTGTTTTGTTTCCAAAAGGTATCGAAAATGTCAACAAAAGTTACACCCATTGAGCTGCAATAATCACGTAGCCAGTTGTGAAGAGCAAGAATCCTGCTGAAGCGTTCAAAGCCACCATTCAGAGAGGGCACAGGGCCAGATATGGTGGGTTTTTTGTTAGTGTCTAGAAGAGAGTCAATCAGCTCTTTTAAAATCCAGTTTCAACTGTTCAGAGCTGCCCTTCATAATGTCATTAAAACCCACATGGACTACGATATAATCGATTTCCATGTCCTGACATAGTACATTCGGGAGCAGCTTAGTAATGTCATTCGCTCGAGCTCTGGGATAGTGTCGTATAAATATTTGACCAAAAAAATAGTCAACTCAAAAATCTCTCTCAAGAGACCGGAGCTTGTGAATCCAAGAATTAGACTTTATTGCATAATAAAGCCGAGCTTGTTCCACGGAGCAACTGTCTCTCTTTGGCTTAGAGATCTCTTATATACACACACAAATGCACAGTCATGTATACATAGCTTACAAAGCTACTCCCCTTAAGATCACTGATTAACATCTTTAACTGCCACGCCACTATTATCTTTGAAAGTCCAATAACACATGTTGTTTACTCCAAAAAGGCCATGGGCACTTTAGCCTCTTTCCCTTATCTCATTATATTGGTGGCATGGCACAAACACTTTTTAAAAATAAAATACATACATTCATCAAAGCATGTTTACACATTGTATTGACTATATTCCTTATTTAGACATGCATCTAGACTTATAAAATGTCAATCATGTTTACTATATTTTATCTTTGACATTTCCCAACATTTTCCTTAATGATACATAAAATATTACCATAATAGGACATTGTTTTTGCACCAGAAACGGTCACATTTCTTACCATGGAGCTGCCCAAAATCACGGCAGGCGAGAAGGACAAGGAAATTCCCACACTTCACAGGATGCAGGCCTCCGACAGATGGAGAATCCCCGCTCGATCCAGAGCGGGGATGGAAGGTTGCCGACTTCGAAATCGTAGTAGTAGGCACTGCGGCCGCAGACACAGGCATCCCCAGCGACAAAGGTGTAGGAAGATCAGGCTCCAGTATGGCGGAACTATTCGTTGTTTGTATCCGCTCCGGGCCTCTCGTTGGAAGTGTAGACTGCTTTGCGGGAGGTCACTGTCTTCGGCTTCCCCGGCTCGTGACATGCGACCAACGTTGATTGCCTCCTCATGCTGTGCTCCTTCGACAGCGCTATCAGATGGTGGAGCACTGGGCAACACTGGCCAGTCGGATAATGACAAACGACAAGGATTAATGTACATTACATTAGGAACGTATTCCCTTTTTGACATTTTGTTACAGCCTTATTCTAAAATTGATTAAATAAAAACAATTCTTCATCAATCTACACACAATACCCCATAATGACAAAGCGAAAACAGTTTTTTAGATATTTTAGCAAATGTATTTAAAAAATAAAAAACGTATTTACATAAGTGTTTAGACCCTTTGCTATGAGACTCGAAATTGAGCTCCAGTGCATCCTGTTTCTACAACTTGATTTAGAGTCCACCTGTGGTAAATTCAATTTATTGGACATGATTTGGAAAGGCACACACCTGTTTATATAAGGTCCCACAGACAGTTGACAGTGTATGTCAGAGAAAAAACCAAGCCATGATATCGAAGGAATTGTCCGTAGATCTCAGAGACAAGATTGTGTCGAGGCACAGATCTGGGGAAGGGTACCAAACCATTTCTGCATCATTCAAGCTCCCCAAGAACACAGTGGCCTCCATCATTCTTAAATGGAATACATTTGGAACCACCAAGACACTTCCTAGAGCTGGCCGCCCGGCCAAACTGAGCAATCGGGGGAGAATGGCCTTGGTCAGGGAGGTGACCAAGAACCCGATGGTCAATCTGACAGAGCTCCAGAGTTCCTCTGTGGGGATGGGAGAAACTTCTAGAAGGACAACCATCTCTGCAGCACTCCACCAATCTGGCCGTTATGGTTGAGTGGCCAGACGGAAGCCACTCCTCAGTAAATGGCACATGACAGCCCGCTTGGAGTTTGCCAAAAGGCACCTATAGACTCTCAGACCATGAGAAACAAGATTGACTGGTCTGATGAAACCAAGATTGAACTATTTGGCCTGAATGCCAAGCGTCACGTCTGTTGGAAACCTGGCACCATCCCTACGGTGAAGCATGGTGGTGGCAGCATCATGTTGTGGGGATGTTTTTCAGCGGCAGGGACTGGGGGACTAGTCAGGATCGAGGGAAAGATGAACGGAGCAAAGTACAGAGAGATCCTTGATGAAAACCTGCTCCAGAGCGCTCATGAACTACCTCAGACTGGGGCAAAGGTTCACCTTCCAACAAGACAACAACCCTAAGCACCCAGCCAAGACAACGCAGGAGTGGCTTCGGGACAAGTCTATGAATGTCCTTGAGTGACCCAGCCAGAGCCCGGACTTGAACTCAATCGAACATCTCTGGAGAGACTTGAAAATAGCTGTGCAGCGACGCTCCGCATCCAACCTGACAGAGCTTGAGAGGTTCTGCAGAGAAGAATGGGAGCAACTCCCAAAGTACAGGTGTGCCTGTAAACAAATTGACAAACTTTCAGCATGCTTATAGAGAAGGACATTCAACAAGCACAGCACTTACACAAATTACTGATGATTGGCTGAGAGAAATTGATGATAAAAATGTTATAGGGGCTGTTTTGTTAGACTTCAGTGCGGCCTTCGACATTATCGATCATAGTCTGCTGCTGGAAAAATGTATGTGTTATGGCTTTACACCCCCTGCTATAATGTGGATAAAGAGTTACTTGTCTAACAGAACACAGAGGGTATTCTATAATGGAAGCCTCTCAAACATAATCCAGGTAGAATCAGGAATTCCCCAGGGCAGCTGTCTAGGCCCCTTGCTTTTTTCCAGCTTTACTAATGACATGCCACTGGCTTTGAGTAAAGCCAGTGTGTCTATGTATGTGGATGACTCAAGACTATACACGTCAGCTACTACAGCAACTGAAATAACTGCAACACTTAACAAAGAGTTGCAGTTAGTTTCGGAATGCGTGGCAAGGAATAAGTTAGTCCTGAATATTTCCAAAACTAAAAGCATTGTATTTGGGTCAAATCATTCACTAAACGAACCCTAAACCTCAACTACATCTCGTAATGAATAATGTTTAAATTGAGCAAGTTGAGGTGACTAAACTGCTTGGAGTAGCCCTGGATTGTAGACTGTCATGGTCGAAACATATTGATACAACAGTAGCTAAGATGGGGAGAAGTATGTCCATAATTAAGCGCTGCTCTGCCTTCTTAACAACACTATCAACAAGGCAGGTCCTACAGGCCCTAGTTTTGTCGCACCTAGACTACTGTTCAGTAGTGTGGTCAGGTGCCACAAAGAGGGACTTGGGAAAATTGCAGTTGGCTCAGAACAGGGCAGCACGGCTGGCCCTTAAAAGTACATGGAGAGCTAACATTAATGACATGCATGTCAATCTCTCCTGGCTTAGAGTGGAAGAGAGATCGACTTCATCACTGCTTGTTTTTGTAAAAGGTGTCGACATACTGAATGTACCGAGCTGTCTGTTTGGAATACTGGCACACAGCTCAGACACCCATGCATACCCCACAAGACATGCCACCAGAGGTCTCTTCACAGTCCCCAAGTCCAGAACAGATTATGGGAGGCGCACAGTACTACATAGAGCCATGACTACATGGAACTCTATTCCACATCAGGTAACTGATGCAAGCAGTAGAATCAGATAAAAAAAACAGGTAAAAATACACTTTATGGAACAGCGGGGACTGTTAAGCAACACAAACATAGACACATTCATACAAACACACAATAACATACGCACTATACACACATGTACACATGGATTTTGTGTTATAGATATGTGGTAGTAGAGTAGAGGTCTGAGGGCATACACTTAATATATTGTGAAATCTGTTATGAATGTGTTGTAATGTTTTTATAATGTATAACTGCCTTAATTTTGCTGGACCCCAGGAAGAGTAGCTGCTGCCTTGGGATCCATAATACATAAAAATACAAATCACGTGTCAGGTGGATGGATTATCTTGGCAAATCTGGCTTTATTCGCCATGTGCTCTTATAATCTCCACCCAGCACAGCCAGAAGAGGACTGGCCACCCCTCAGAGCCTGGTTCATCTCTAGGTTTCTTCCTAGGTTCCTGCCTTTCTAGGGAGTTTTTCCTAGCCACCGTGCTTCTACATCTGAATTGCTTGCTTTTGGGGGTTTTAGGCTGGGTTTCTGTATAGCACTTTGTGACATCTGCTGATGTAAAAAGGTATTTATACATTTGATTGATTGAAAGGAGAAATGCTCACTAACAGGGATGTAAACTAATTTTTGCACACAATTTGAGAGATAAGCTTTTTATGCGTATGGAACATTTCTGGGATCTTTTATTTCAGCTCATGAAACATAGGACCAACACTTTACATGTTGTGTTTATATTTGTGTTCAGTATATTTAGGCAATTGAGAAATCGGTGCACTGCCTCGTTTTAAACAGGCCAAATCAAACTACTTCCTTAGCGCTGTGACAGACTGTTAGTGATCCCACTAAATTCAGGAAAATTGTTAATTCACTGAAGCGGGGTAATTCCTCTACTTCCCTGCCTAAGCAAGTAGTTTTAGACTCCTGCATCATTACTGAAAAAGTAAATGTTTGATGCTTTTAATCAGCATGTTATCTCAGCTGGTTTCCTATTTGAAAGAAATGGTGGTCATACTGGTCTTGACCAGTCAGTGACTGTTCTGCTCACATACAGCCTCAATGGATGATCAGTCAACCTCACGCGACTTGGGAAATGGTAGTCAGGGTTTTTCATTTTGGCAGCTCACAGAAACAGAAGTTATTGCAGAATTTCTGGCTCTAACCAGAATAGAAAGAAGAGTGGGAGGCCACGGTGCACAACTGAGCAAGAGGACAAATACATTAGTGTCTAGTTTGAGAAACAGACGCCTCACAGGTCCTCAACTGGCAGTTTCATTATATAGTACCTGCAAAACACCAGTCTCAACGTCAACAGTAAAGAGGCGACTCCGGGATGCTGACCTTCTAGGCAGAGTTGCAAAGAAAAAGCCATATCTCAGACTGCCCATCTGAATATTTTCTTTTTATTGGCCAGTCTGAGATATGGCTTTTTCATTTCTCAGAACAAGAATAGACTGACGAGTTTCAGAAGAAAGCTCTTTGTTTTTGGACATTTTGAGCCTGTAATCAAACCCACAATTGCTGACACTCCAGATGCTCAACTAGTCTCAAGAAGGCCAATTTTATTGCTTCTTTAATCAGCACAACAGTTTTCAGCTGTGCTAACATAATTGCAAAAGGGTTTTCTAATGATCAATTAGCCTTTTAAAATGATAAACGTGGATTAGCAAACACAATGTGCCATTGGAACACAGGACTGATGGTTGTTGATAATGGGCCTCTGTACGCCTATGTAGATATTCCATTAAAAATCAGTCGTTTCCAGCTACAATAGCCATTTACGATATTAACAATGTCTACACTGATGTTATTTTAATGGACAAATAAATTGCTTTTCTTTCGAAAACAAGGACATTTCTAAGTGACCCCAAACTTTTGAACGGTAGTGTGTATATAGTAAACTATTTTTGACAAGGGCTCACCAGATGCAGACTATATGTATTTAAAATTTTATAAAACGTAATTCATTCTTTAATGGATTGATTCCAGGTGATCCTGCGTTTCATGGACTTCAAGCTGGACGGGACGGGCTACGGGGACTACGTGAAGGTGTATGATGGCTTGGAGGAGAACCCTCGCCGCCTACTACGTGTCCTCACTGCCTTCGACTCCCGTGCCCCCGTGGCCGTGGTCTCGTCCTCGGGCCAGCTGCGCGTTCACTTCTATGCTGACAAGATCAATGCGGCAAGGGGCTTCAACGTCACCTACCAGGTAGGCATGAGTTCAACCGAAATTTCTCACAGAATCAATTAATTTATATTGGTTTGTTTGCTAGGGCCGATTTTAATTGATTCGTCCTATAGTTGTCCGGCAAAATATTGTAAGAGGTACTTACATCGTTGCATACTAGCTTCTTATTTATTGCAGGGGGAGAAAAGCTACAGTTTTTTTTATAATACATAAATACAAATATATACAGTGCCTTTGGAAAGTTTTCAGACCGCTTGACTTAATTACACGTTTTGTTACATTACAGCCTTATTCTAAAAATAGATAAAGTAAAATATTTTCCTCAGCAATCTACACACAATACCCCATAATGACAAATTAATGACAAATAATGACAAATAATGACATAATGACTTTTTTTAGAAAGTTTAGCAAATGTATTAAAAATAAAAAACAGATACCTTATTTACATAAGTATTCAGACCCTTTGCTATGAGACTCGGAAATGAGCTCCGGTGCATCCTGTTTCCATTGATCATCCTTGAGATGTTTCTACAACTTGGTTGGAGTCCACCTGTAGTAAATTCAATTGATTGGACATGATTTGGAAAGGCACACACCTGTCTATATAAGGTCCCACAGTTGGCAGTGCATGTCAGAGCAAAAACCAAGCTATGAGGTCGAAGGAATTGTCTGTAGAGCTCCGAGACAGGATTGTGTCGAGGCACAGATCTGGGGAAGGGTACCAACAAATGTCTGCAGCATTGAAGGTCCCCAAGAACACAGTGGCCTCAATCATTCTTAAATGGATGAAGGTTGGAACTCTTCCTAGAGCTGGCCGCCCGGCCAAACTGAGCAATCGGGGGAGAAGGGCCTTGGTCAGGGAGTTCCTCTGTGGCGATGGGAGAACCTTCCAGAAGAACAACCATCTCTGCAGCACTCCACCAATCAGGCCTTTATGGTAGAGTGGCCAGATGCAAGCCTCTCCTCAGTAAAAGGCACATGACAGCCCGCTTGGAGTTTGCCAAAAGGTACCTAAAGGACTCAGACCATGAGAAACAAGATTCTCTGGTCTGATGAAACCAAGATGGAACTCTTTGGCCTGAATGCCAACCGTCACGTCTGGAGGAAACCTGCCACCATCCCTACGGTGAAGCATGGAGGTGGCAGCATCATGCTGTGGGGATGTTTTTCAGTTGCAGAGACTGGGAGACTAATCAGGATCGATGGAAAGATGAGCAGAGCAAAGTACAGAGATCCTTGATGAAAACCTGCTCCAGAGCGCACAGGACCTCAGACTGCAGTGAAGGTTCACCCTCCATCAAGACAACGACCCTAACCACACAGCCAAAACAACGCAGGAGTGACTTCGGGACAAGTCTCTGAATGTCCTTGAGTGGCCCAGCCAGAGCCCGGACTTGAACCCGATCGAACATCTCTGGAGAGACCTGTAAATAGCTGTGCAGCGATGCTCCCCATCCAACCTGACAGATCTTATGAGGATCTGCAGAGAAGAATGGGAGAAACTCCCCAAATACAGGTGTGCCAAACTTGTTGCGTCATACCAAAGAGGACTCGAGGCTGTATTTGGGGAGGGGGTTTATAGATTTGGAAAACAAATTACCAACCTGTTTTTACTTAGTCATTATGGGGTATTGTGTGTAGATTGATAGATTGATGAGGGGAAAAATTACAAAAACAAATCCTCATCAGAAAAGTCGGAGTCTGAATGCTTTCCGAATGCACTGTATATTTAAAGGGACATTTCACCTTAGCTTTACCACTGAGTGCACAAAACATTAGGAACAGCTCTTTCCATGACAGACTGACCAGGTGAATCCAGTTGACGGCTATGATCCCTTATTGATGTCACCTGTTAAATCCACTTAAATCAGTGTAGATGAAGAGGAGGGGACAGGTTAAAGAATACTTTTTAAGCCTTGAGACAATTGAGACATGGATTGTGTGTGTGCCATTTAGAGGGTGAATGGGCAATACAAAATATTGAAATGCCTTTGAACGGGTTATCGTAGTAGAGGTATGGTAGTAGGTAGGTCTGTTACAATGACCGTATTACCGCCACACCGGCAGTCACGAGTCATGACCGCAGTCAAATTCCACGTGACCATTTAGTCACGGTAACTAAGCTTCTCCAAGCGTTGCTACTGGATATTAGTAGCCTGACAAACTTGCTAGCTGCCTGGTACTCAGCACTCTATTGTCCCTCTAATCACTCTGACATCAATGCAAATGTTTTTGAAAATCAAGTCAAACACTTCATGAGAGCCCATGAGCTCGTTGCGCAACATTCCTATAGGCTATGCGATTGCGTGAGAAAACAGTATTGATGGCCTCTATTAAAAAGAAGAGGACTCCATCAGCTTTCTATAGGCTAGGCCTACTATATTTATTTATCAACTTTCCTAAGATTAAGCACATTGCTTCACTTTACAACAGGAGCATAGCCTACCTGTCTGGCATGAGTGAACCACGGGAAAAGCTCCTCCATTCGCTATTTAAGTGCATAGATTACATAAAAAATAAACAGGTGCATGATAATGGTCCCATTGTAAATCAAAACTAATGTCACACATATATTTTTTAGTATATGTAAAGACAACATTAAATTAAGAATATGGGTGATGGGTGACAACATTTGCCTATCACTTGTGAATGATGCCCAGCGTGTGCAGTAAGGCAAGAAACAGCACATGCCTTTTTTGCCGACTTTTTCAAATCATAGTCGCACACCACATGTAGCCTAGCCCATAGGTCTATATGTTTTGATACGTTTTGTATCATAATTGAAGTGGCCAAATAATTTCTTACAATTAAACACATTAATCCGCTTTACAAACGGTGTAGAGCCTAACTGGCATTCATGGGCAGCGCGTGAGTTTCAAGTTTGAGGAAGATCATTTTCAACATAAAAATGCGCCTTTATAATAAGGCATAACATGCAGAATCGCATTTGCGGTCACTTTTGAGAACAGTGTTTTCCCGCTAATTGATTGTATTTTGGGACATTTGTGCTAATAGCCTACTGCTGTGTGTGCATTGTTGCGCTTATAATGTGAAGAAATAGCCTAATAGTTTATCAACATTTTAAGCTAAACGTTCTGATCTGTTGCATCAGTCTCATTGCTTTTTAAATGTTTTTTGATGTGATTGGTTGTATTAATTTGGGCTCTATTGCATCCCACAACTGTCCCACAGTATGTTTGGAAGATTTATTTATTGCACAGAAGGACAAGTTGACCAGTAGAATAGGCCAACTTTTGTACTATGGGGGATAGTAGATTGACATAGGCTAGTGCTTTTGCTGTTCGTTAGGCCTACTCATCTTGTTGGCTGACGAAAAGTAAATGTGGACAGTTCTTACATCTTCTTCTTCCTCGGAATTCGATAAGAGCACAGTTGCGTACCCGATGTGTCTGTCTTTACTTGTAGCCTACTTCTTAGCTGAGATGCCTGTGAGAAGGACCCGCATTGGCTAATAAGAATTGAGATCTGAGAGAGCCATGTGAGTGAGAGGTGCTTCAGAGCACAGCAGCCGGGAGAACAGAATGATAATTGTTATATTCAGCCCAAGGGCACAACGGCCACTTTGGCCGCAAAATACATGGATTTTTTAGGGGGCATTACTGCCACACAAGGAGGATGGTGAGAATATGATCAAGTGCTTGTCAAATTGTGGATGAGAGACTGATGTGTGTGCAGCCTGCACAAGAAACAAATCAACGATCATGCCTTTCATGTGACTTCTTTAAAATCATAATTAAAGTTGCATCATGCAGTCTTAGAATGTATTAAAAATGAAAACATATAGCCCAACGTTTGTATCACAGCTACAGTTGCATAAATAACTCTAAATTAAGCATATAGGAGGACCTGTTTCTTTGTTAACCGCGCAACACAGAATAGAATGTGCGCACTTCCTTGGAAATCATTTGGAGGCGATATACTTTCTTTTATTCAGCTATGTTCAATTGTATTCTTCTTACTTTAAAAGAATAAAAAATAATGCCATGGAATTCTAAGCAAATCTTGTCTGCTAAATGAACTAGTGTAGCCCACAGTCATATGGCATAGCCATATCAGGGCCTAACATAAGGACAATTCAGAGTATGCTATTCTGTTCTTCTGAAATAGACACACTTTTCATCATATCATGTTTCTTTAGACCAGTCTAAAATAAATAATGGATTTATTGTGATGGTGTAGGCTATATTACATGGACTTATTATACTTTTTTAAATGTAGATGTTCCAAAGGTCTGCATCAGTGGCTTGTAGGCTATGCATAGAAGCCAGGAGATGCTAAACGTGTTTTGTTAATTAATGGTCAATTACCGACAGTTATTTACTGGCTCAAATAGCCGACCAATCAGCCTGTTACCAACCCTTAGTAAATTTTTGGAAAAAATTGTGTTTGACCAGACAAGGCAGTAAACAAATTGACAAAATACTTTCAGCACGCTTATAGGGAAGGGCATTCAAGAAGCACAGCACTTACACAAATGACTGATGATTGGCTGAGAGAAATTGATGATAAAAAGATTGTAGGGTCTGTTTTGTTAGACTTCAGTGCGGTTTTTGACATTATTGATCATAGTCTGCTGCTGGAAAAACGTATGTGTTATGGCTTTACACCCCCTGCTATATTGTGGATAAAGAGTTACCTGTCTAACAGAACACAGAGGGTGTTCTTTAATGGAAGCCTCTCAAACATAATCCAGGTAGAATCAGGAATTCCCCAGGGCAGCTGTCTAGGCCCCTTCGTTTTTAAAATCTTTACTAATGGCACGCCACTGGCTGACTCAACACTATACACGTCAGCTACTACAGCGACTGAAATGACAGCAACACTTAACAAAGAGCTGAGTTAGTTTCAGAATAGTGGCAAGGAATAAGTTAGTCCTAAATATTTCAAAAATTAAAAGCATTGTATTTGGGAAAAATCATTCACTAAACCCTAAACCTCAGCTAAATCTTGTAATAAATAATGTGGAAATTGAGCAAGTTGAGGTGACTAAACTGCTTGCAGTAACCCTGGATTGTAAACTGTCATGGTCAAAACATATTGATACAACAGTAGCTAAGATGGGGAAAAGTATGTCCATAATAAAGCACTGCTCTACCTTCTTAACAGCACTATCAACAAGGCAGGTCCTACAGGCCCTAGTTTTGTTGCACCTGGACTACTGTTCAGTCGTGTGGTCAGGTTCCACAAAGAGGGACTTAGGAAAATTGCAATTAGCTCAGAACAGGGCAGCACGGCTGGCCCTTTGATGTACACAGAGAGCAAACATTAATAATATGCATGTCAATCTCGCCTTGCTCAAAGTGGAGGAGAGATTGACTTCATCACTACTTGTATTTGTGAGAGGTATTGACATGTTGAAAGCACTGAGCTGTCTGTTTAAACAACTAGCACACAGCTCAGACACCCATGCATACACCACAAGACATGCCACCAGAGGTCTCTTCCGTCCCCAGGTTCAGAACAGACTATGGGAGGCGCACAGTACTACATACAGCCATAACTACATGGAACTCTATTTCACATCAGGCAACTGATGCAAGCAGTAGAATAACATTTAAAAAACAGATCAAAATAATGCTTATGGAACGGCGGGGACTGTGAAGCACACACACATGCATACACAAACGATAACTAACGCACTATACACACACACATGGATTTTGTGTTGTAGATATGGGGTAGTGGAGTAGGGGCCTGAGAGCATACACTTAGTGCGATGTGAAATCTGTAATGAATGTCTTGTAATGTTTTTAAAACTGCCTTCATTTTGCCAGACCCCAGGAAGAGAGTAGCTACTGCCTTAGCAGCAGCTAATGGTGATCCATAATAAAATACGAATACAAATTTGCTTTACGATCACCGTCTGACAAAATGTCATGACCGCCACAGCCCTAGTAGTAGGTGCCATTCAGAGAGTAAATGGGTAAGACAAAAGATTGAAGTGCCTTTGAATGGGGTATGGTAGTAGGTGCCAGGCGCACCGGTTTGAGTGTGTCAAGAAATGCAACGCTGCTGGGTTTTTCACGCTCAACAGTTTCCTGTGTGTATGAAGAATTGTCCATTTGCCTTGATGACAGCTTTGCACACGCTTGGCATTCTCTCAACCAGCATCACCTAGAATGCTTTTCCAACAGTCTTGAAGGCGTTCCCACATTCTGAGCACTTGTTCTTGGTAAAATAGCCCTAACACAGCCTGGAGGTGTGTTGGGTCATTGTCCTGTTGAAAAACAAATTATATTCCTACTAAGCGCAAACCAGATGGGATGGCGTATCACTGCAGAATGCTGTGGTAGCCATGCTGGTTAAGTGTGCCTTGAATTCTAAATAAATCACTGACTGTGTCACCAGCAAAGCACCCCCACACCATCACACCTTCTCCTCCATGCTTCACGTTGGGGACTACACATGCGGAGATCATCCGTTCACCTACTTTGCATCTCACAAAGACACGGCGGTTGGAACCAAAAATCTCAAATTTGGACTCATCAGACCAAATGACAGATTTCCACCGGTCTAATGTCCATTGCTCGTGTTTCTTGGCCCAAGCAAGTCTCTTCTTCTTATTGGTGTTCTTTAGTAGTGGTTTCTTTGCAGTAATTCGACCATGAAGGCCTGATTCACGCAGTTTCCTTTGAACAGTTGATGTTGATGTGTCTGTTACTTGAACTGGGCTGCAATTTCTGAGGTTGGTAACTCTAATTAACTTATCCTCTGCAGCAGAGGTAACTCTGGGTCTTCCGTTCCTGTGGCGGTCCTCATGAGAGCCAGTTTCATCATAGCGCTTGATGGTTTTTCCAACTGCACTTGAAGAAACTTTCAAAGCTCTTGAAATGTTCCATATTGACTGACCTTCATCTCTTAAAGTAATCATGGACTGTCATTTCTCTTTGCTTATTTGAACTGTTCTTGCCATAATATGGAATTGGTCTTTTACCAAATAGGGCTATCTTCTGTATACCCCCCTACCTTGTCACAACACAACTGATTGGCTCAAATGCATTAAGAAAGAAAGAAATTCCACAAATTAACTTTCAACAAGGCACACCTGCATTCCAGGTGACTACCTCATGAAGCTGGTTGAGAGAATGCCAAGAGTGTGCAAAGCTGCCATCAAGGCAAAGGGTGGCTACTTTGAAGATACTTTTTTGGTTACTAGATGATTCCATATGTGTTATTTCATAGTTTTGATGTCTTCTATTATTCTACAATGTAGAAAACAGTAAAAATAAAGAAAAACCCTTGAATGAGTAGGTGTGTCCAAACGTTTGACTGGTACTGTAGATATATATGTATTTTTTTTAAATACTTGTATTTATACAGGGGATCAACTGAGACCAAGGTCTCATTTGCAGTAGAGCCCTGTTTTCAATACAAAGAAAAAAGCACATATGTACACATACACAAGACATATGTACACGTACACAAGACCCCCCCCCCCAAAAAAAATAAAAATAATAATAATAATATTTTGGAAAGTGGTTATCCCACTGGCTATAGGGTGAATGCACCAATTTGTAAGTCGCTCTGGATAAGAGCGTCTGCTAAATGACTAAAATGTTAAATGTAAATGTATATACACATTAAGAAAAACTATCACAATTAACATTTAAAATATTAGAAATCAATTTTTTGAATTGCCCAAGAGTTACCAGAACATCCATTCTAATAGTTTTTTGTAAATTGTTCCACATCTAAGGTGCAGCGTTGCTTGACACAACTGTGGGAAGCTTTGGAGTCAACATGGGCCAGCATCCCTGTGGAACGCTTTCGACACCTTGTAGAGTCCATGCTCTGATGAATTGTGTCTTTTCTGAGGGCAAAAGGGGGTGCAACTCCATATTAGGAAGGTGTCCTAAGTGTACAGTTGAAGTCGGAAGTTTACATACACCTTAGCCAAATACTTCTAAACTCAGTTTTTCACAATTCTTGACATTTAATCCTAGTGAAAATTCCCAGTCTTTGGTCAGTTAGGATCACCACTTTATTTTAAGAATGTGAAATGTCAGAATAATAGTAGAGAGAATGATTTATTTCAGCATTTATTTATTTCATCACATTCCCAGTGGGTCAGAAGTTTACATACACTCAATTAGTATTTGTTAGCATTGCCTTTAAATTGTTTAACTTGGGTCAAACGTTTCGGGTAGCCTTCCACAAGCTTCCCACAATAAGTTTGATTGATTTTGGCCCATTCCTCCTGACAGAGCTGGTGTAACTGAGTCAGGTTTGTAGGCCTCCTTGCTCGTACACGTTTTTTCAGTTCTGCCCACATATTTTCTATAGGATTGAGGTCAGGGCTTTGTGATGGCCACTCCAATACCTTGACTTTGTTGTCCTTAAGCCATTTTGCCACAACTTTGGAAGGATGCTTGGGGTCATTGTCCATTTGGAAGACCCATTTGCGACCAAGCTTTAACTTCCTGACTGATGTCTTGAAATGTTGCTTCAATATATCCACATAATTTTCCTTCCTCATGATGCCATCTATTTCGTGAAGTGCAACAGTCCCTCCTGCAGCAAAGCACCCCCACAGCATAATGCTGCCACCCCCGTGCTTCACGGTTGGGATGGTGTTCTTCGGCTTGCAAGCATCCCCCTTTTTCCTCCAAACATAACAATGGTCATTATGGCCAAACAGTTCTATTTTTGTTTCATCAGACCAGAGGACATTTCTCCAAAAAGTACGATCTTTGTCCCCATGTGCAAACCGTAGTCTGGCTTTTTTATGGCGGTTTTGAAGCAGTGGCTTCTTCCTTGCTGAGCAGCCGTTCAGGTTATGTTGATATAGAACTCGTTTTACTGTGGATATAGATACTTTTGTACCTGTTTCCTCCAGCATCTTCACAAGGTCCTTTGCTGTTCTGGGATTGATTTGCACTTTTCGCACCAAAGTACGTTTATCTCTAGGAGACAGAATGCGTCTCCTTCCTGAGCGGTATGATGGCTGCGTGGTCCCATGGTGTTTATACTTGCGTACTATTGTTTGTACAGATGAACGTGGTACCTTCAGGCGTTTGGAAATTGCTCCCAAGGATGAACCAGACTTGTGGAGGTCTACAATTTTCTTTCTAAGGTCTTGGCTGATTTCTTTTGATTTCCCATGATGTCAAGCAAAGAGACACTGAGTTTGAAGGTAGGCCTTGAAATACATCCACAGATACACCTCCAATTGACTCAAATGATGTCAATTAGCCTATCAGAAGCTTCTAAAGCCATGACATCATTTTCTGGAATTTTCCAAGCTGTTTAAATTCACAGTCAACTTCTGACCCACTGGAATTGTGATACAGTGAATTGGGTGGTCCTCTGTAGCTCAATTGGTAGAGCATGGCGCTTGTAACGCCAGGGTAGTGGGTTCGATCCCCGGACCACCCATACGTAAAAATGTATGCGCACATGACTGTAAGTCGCTTTGGATAAAAGCGTCTGCTAAATGGCTTACAGTGGGGGAAAAAAGTATTTAGTCAGCCACCAATTGTGCAAGTTCTCCCACTTAAAAAGATGAGAGAGGCCTGTAATTTTCATCATAGGTACACGTCAACTATGACAGACAAAATGAGAATGCAATGACACAGGTCAAACGTTTTCTGTAAGTCTTCACAAGGTTTTCACACACTGTTGCTGGTATTTTGGCCCATTCCTCCATGGAGATCTTCTCTAGAGCAGTGATGTTTTGGGGCTGTCGCTGGGCAACACGGACTTTCAACTCCCTCCAAAGATTTTCTATGGGGTTGAGATCTGGAGACTGGCTAGGCCACTCCAGGACCTTGAAATGCTTCTTACGAAGCCACTCCTTCGTTGCCCGGGCGGTGTGTTTGGGATCATTGTCATGCTGAAAGACCCAGCCACGTTTCATCTTCAATGCCCTTGCTGATGGAAGGAGGTTTTCACTCAAAATCTCACGATACATGGCCCCATTCATTTTTTCCTTTACAAGGATCAGTCGTCCTGGTCCCTTTGCAGAAAAACAGCCCCAAAGCATGATGTTTCCACCCCCATGCTTCACAGTAGGTATGGTGTTCTTTGGATGCAACTCAGCATTCTTTGTCCTCCAAACACGACGAGTTGAGTTTTTACCAAAAAGTTCTATTTTGGTTTCATCTGACCATATGACATTCTCCCAATCCTCTTCTGGATCATCCAAATGCACTCTAGCAAACTTCAGACGGGCCTGGACATGTACTGGCTTAAGCAAGGGGACACATCCTGCACTGCAGGATTTGAGTCCCTGGCGGCGTAGTGTGTTACTGATGGTAGGCTTTGTTACTTTGGTCCCAGCTCTCTGCAGGTCATTCACTAGGTCCCCCCGTGTAGTTCTGGGATTTTTGCTCACCTTCTTGTGATCACTTTGACACCACGGGGTGAGATCTTGCGTGAAGCCCCAGATCGAGGGAGATTATCAGTGGTCTTGTATGTCTTCCATTTTCTAATAATTGCTCCCACAGTTGATTTCCTCAAACCAAGCTGCTTAACTATTGCAGATTCAGTCTTCTCAGCCTGGTGCAGGTCTACAATTTTGTTTCTGGTGTCCTTTGACAGCTCTTTGGTCTTGGCCATAGTGGAGTTTGGAGTGTGACTGTTTGAGGTTGTGGACAGGTGTCTTTTATACTGATAACAAGTTCAAACAGGTGCCATTAATACAGGTAACGAGTGGAGGACAGAGGAGCCTCTTAAAGAAGAAGTTACAGGTCTGTGAGAGCCAGAAATCTTGCTTGTTTGTAGGTGACCAAATACTTATTTTCCACCATAATTTGCAAATAAATTCATAAAAAATCCTACAATGGGATTTTCCTCAATTTGTCTGTCATAGTTGACGTGTACCTATGATGAAAATTACAGGCCTCTCTCATCAAGTGGGAGAACTTGCACAATTGGTGGCTGACTAAATACTTTTTTCCCCACTGTATTATTATTATTATTATTATTATAAGTGAAATAATCTGTCTGTAAACAATTGTTGAAAAAAGTACTTGTGTCATGCACAAAGTAGATGTCCTAAGCAACTTGCCAAAACTATAGTTTGTTAACAATAAATTTGTGGAGTGGTTGAAAAACAAGTTTTAATGACTCCAACCTAAGTGTATGTAAACTTCCAACTTCAACTGTATATAGTCATAACAATATTATTAACGTTACGTTTTGTCATAAACATAATCTCCTCACCACAAGCTAGAACGAGCGCATTTTCATTTCACAGATGGAATCAGGAAGTTTCGACTTTCTGTCTATTCATCTGCTCATAGGGTACCACAAGATCTGGCAGTCATAGCGAATGCACGACGGGGCCAGAGCAGGAAGCACCACCCCACACTGAGCTGTTTATTTCAGAGGCTGGAAAAAATGTATTTGTATGTATACACTGAGTGTACAAAACATTAGGAACACCTTTGCACCCCCTTTTGCCCTCAGAACAGCCTCGATTTGTCAGGGCATGGACTCTACAAGGTGTCAAAAGCATTCCACAGGGATGTTGACTCCAACGCTTCCCACAGTTTTCAAGTTGGCTGGATGTCTTTTGAGTGGTGGAGGATTATTGATACACACAGGAAACTGTTGAGTGTGAAAAACCCAGCAACGTTGCATTTCTTGACATACTCAAACCGGTGCGCCTGGCACCTACTACCATACCCCTTTCAAAGGAATTTAAATCTATTGTCTTGCCCATTCACCCTCTGAATGGCACATATACACAATCCATGTCTCAATTGTCTCAAGGCTTTAAAATCCTTCTTTAACCGGTCTCCTCCCCTTCATCTACACTGATTTGAAGTGGATTTAACAGGTAACATCAATAAGGGATCATAGCTTTCACCTGGTTAGTATATGTCATGGAAAGCTTTTCGTGCTCAGTGTATGTAGCAATGAATCCGCCGTTAGGAACATTGCTGAAAGACATCCAAAGACCCATGGGGCGGCGCACAATTGGCCCAGCGTCGTCCAGGGTAGGGGAGGGAATGGCCGGCAGGGATGTAGCTCAGTTGGTCGAGCATGGCGTTTGCAACGCCAGGGTTGTGGGTTCGATTCCCACGGGGGGCCAGAATGAAAAAAAAAAAATGATGTATGCACTCACTAACTGTAAGTCGCTCTGGATAAGAGCGTCTGCTAAATGACTAAAATGTAAATGTAATGGCTCTATCGAACAAGGACAACCATATCTACACGCACACAAATATTTTTAGTGCGATCGGTATAACAGAGGACTAAATGCCATAAAGCAGGACGACTTTCATTTTCTGATCTTGTCCACCCCATCAATACACCGTATTGTTGTCATCAGGTGTATCGTTTGGCGCACAAAACCCAGACCTGCCGCCTTTGACCTAGAACTGCGTCGGACAAGATCAAAACAAACCCAGTCATATTTGAGTGAAATGTCCCTTTTAAACTCCCTTGAAAATATCACTAAGCTTTTTCGATTTCTTGATTTTGGAATCGTTACGGACGCCCTCGATTTGACTAATTTAATGAAATCTTCCTCATCTCTCCTGCCAGGTGGACGGTTTCTGTCTGCCTTGGGAGATCCCGTGTGGGGGCAACTGGGGCTGCTACACGGAGCAGCAGCGCTGCGACGGTTACTGGCACTGCCCCAATGGCCGCGACGAGGTCAACTGCAGCACCTGCCAGGTGGATGAGTTCCCCTGCTCCAGGAACGGCGCCTGTTACCCGCGCTCGGACCGCTGCAACTACCAGAACCGCTGCCCCAACGGCTCAGACGAGAAGAACTGCTTCTTCTGCCAGCCGGGCAACTTCCACTGCAAGAACAACCGCTGTGTGTTCGAGAGCTGGGTGTGCGACGCGCAGGACGACTGCGGCGACGGGAGCGACGAGGAGAGTTGCCCGGTCATCGTGCCCACACGGGTCATCACGGCGGCGGTTATAGGAAGTCTCATTTGTGGCCTGCTGCTGGTCATCGCCCTGGGCTGCACCTGCAAACTCTACTCCCTCCGGATGTTTGAGCGCAGGTAATAAACTTAGACCCTGTGCTATTACTCTTGTTGTTAAACAATTATACGGTGCCCACAGAAGTCATAACACTTTGTTTCTGTCTGTTTGGTTTGCTACGACAGCTTTAGTATGTCTCACACTTACTTCGAGAGATGATTGGTAATCCAGACTAGTCTTTAGGCTTTTATAAATGCTTTCTTTGGATTCATATAGCTAGTTAGCGCTCTAATTTCTGTCTTTGATCTTCATCAAAAAGGACACTGAATGAACTTTGAAATGCCATTTCTTGTGTCCCTCTAACTGATCTGGTGTGTGTGTGTGTGTGTGTGTGTGTGTGTGTGTGTGTGTGTGTGTGTGTGTGTGTGTGTGTGTGTGTTTACTCCAGTCCTTTGAGTCCCTCTAACCGGTTATGTTTCCCCAGGTCATTTGAGACCCAGCTGTCCAGGGTTGAGGCTGAGCTCCTGAGGAGGGAGGCTCCCCCGTCGTATGGCCAGCTGATCGCCCAGGGCCTTATACCCCCGGTGGAGGACTTCCCTGTCTGCTCTGGCAACCAGGCAAGTCTACATCTAGATCACACTGCCCTCTCTTCTTCTCCTCAGAAGATGTGATCCTCTTGTCCATGCATGACTTACGCTTAAGTCTGTGTGTTAAGAGTGCACATTTCAAGTCCGGCCATGAATGCCTATCTTTGTCATAGGATTGTTGACACCAAGGATCAACTGTGTAATGTCTAACAAACTGACCTCAGGTAACAAGAGATGGTGAAGAAGTTGAACTGTGATTCACTGTGAGGAAGTTCTTTTGAACTTACTTCTGAAGCACGGTGAATGAGTTACTCAGTGACTGTGATTGTTTATTTGAACATGAACTGCTTTATGGGGACCATTAGGCCGTTTACACTATATAGTAAGGTTTATACAGTGCATTCGGAAAGTATTCAGAACCCTTCCCTTTTTCCACATTTTGGGGCGGCAGGTAGCTTAGTGGTTAAGAGCGTTGTGCCAGTAACCGAAAGGTCGCTGGTTCTAATCCCCGAGCCCACTAGGTGAAAAATCTGTCGATGTGCCCTTGAGCAAGGCACTTAACCCTAATTGCTCCTGTAAGTCGCTCTGGATAAGAGCGTCTGCTAAATGACTAATTATTTATATTATTTATAGTTGCGTTACAGCCTTATTCTAAAATGGAATAAATACATTATTTCCCTCATTAATCTACCACACAATACCCCATAATGACAAAGCGAAAACAGGTTTTTAGAAATGTATGCACATTTATAAAAAATAAATAAAAAAAGATACCTTATTTACATAAGAATTCAGACTCTTTGCTATGAGACTCGAAATTCAGCTCAAGTGCATCCAATTTCCATTGATCATCCTTGAGATGTTTCTACAACTTGCTTGGAGTCCACCTGTGGTAAATGCAATTGATTGGACACACACCTGTCTATATAAGGTTCCACAGTTGACAGTGCATATCAGAGCAAAAACCAAGCCATGAGGTCAAAGGAATTGTCCGTAGAGCTCCGAGACAGGATTGTGTCGAGGCAGAGATCTGATGAAGGGTACCAAAACGTTTCTGCAGCATTGAACACAGTGGCCTCCATCATTCTTAAATGGAAGAAGTTTGGAACCACCAAAACTCTTCCTAGAGCTGGCCGCCCGGCCAAACTGAGCAATCGGGGGAGAAGGGCCTTGGTCAGGGAGGTGACCAAGAACCTGATGGTCACTCTGACAGAGCTCCAGAGTTCCTCTGTGGAGATGGGAGAACCTTCCAGAAGGACAACCATCTCTGCAGCACTCCACAAATCAAGCCTTTATGGTAGAGTGGCCAGACGGAAGCCACTCCTCAGTAAAAGGCACATGACAGCCCGCTTGGAGTTTGCCAAAAGACACCTAAATTACTCAGACCATGAGAAACAAGATTCTCTGGTCTGATGAAACCAAGATTGAACTCTTTGGCCTGAATGCCAAGCGTCACGTCTGGAGGAAACCTGGCACCCATCCATACAGTGAACCATGGTGGTGGCAGCATCATGCTGTGGGGATGTTTTTCAGCGGCAGGGACTGGGAGACTAGTCAGGATCGAGGGAACGATGACCTTCGCCCCAGTCAGGATCAAAGTACAGACAGAGCTTTGATGAAAACCTGCTCCAGAGCGCTCAGGACCTCAGACTGGGGCGAAGGTTCACCTTCCAACAGGACAATGACCCTAAGCACACAGCCAAGACAACGCAGGAGTGGCTTCGGGACAAGTCTCTGAATGTCCTTGAGTGGCCCAGCCAGAGCCCGGACTTTAACCTGATCAAACATCTCTGGAGAGACCTGAAAATAACTGTGCAGCAATGCTCCCTGTCCAACCTGACAGAGCTTAAGAGGATCAGCAGAGAACAATGGGAGCAACTCCCCAAATACAGGTGTGCCAAGCTTGTAGCCTCATACCCAAAAAGACTTGAGGATGTAATCGCTGCTAAAGGTACTTCAACAAAGTACTGAGTAAAGGGTCTGAATACTTATGTAAATGTGATATTTCCGTTTTTATTTGTAATATATTTGCACAATTTTCATAACGTTTTTTGTTTTGTCATTATGGGGTATTGTGTATATATTGAGGTGGAAAAAACTATTTAATCAATTTTAGAATAAGGCTGTAACATAACAAAATGTGGAAAAAGTCAAGGGGTCTGAATACTTGTACACATTCACATTACAGTATATAGACAAAAAGGAAAGAAAAGTAAGATTTTATGGGAAAATGAAGAGTTGATTAAAGCAGTTCGGGACTGCACCGCTTCCTCCTATACCCTCCTTTTTCTTGGTCTCCAGTAGTTTCCCCAACTAAGTAAAATGTCTTCCACAGATCTGACTTCCCCTTTCCCTCCTGAGCAACCAGTAAACATTCACGTCCTCCACATCCACTTTGCTGTCACATGTGTTACGATGTTCGGAGTTTGTTATAACCAATTTATTGATGTGATTATAGGTCAGGCCCTATTGGTCACGTGCATTCGATGCATACATGTTTCACGTAAAGAGAGCAAGGGTTGAGGGAATAGAGAATGTTTTTCCTAAATAAATGAGGGATTTTGGTATAATAACTTTTCAGTCAGAGAAACAAGTAAGAAACTAAATGGCTGAAATGATGTTGCAGCATCAGCACGAACAGCGCGATAAACATTTGCTGTGCTGTGGTGCCTTTTCGCTGCAGCAGGGAGGAGAGTGAGAAAACATGCGACAGTGACACAGGCATTCGCTGTCTTTTTTTTTTTTACACAGTGTGGCCCTCTTGAATCAATTTGTGTCTTAGTTATTTAAGCAAACAGTGTGCTTAAAGCATCAGACAAGCTCAGTGCATATAGTTCATTTTATTCAAACACATAGGCTGTGTGTATATATGGAAAAATACACGTTTTAAAATTTAAACCAATAAATTGGTCGACAGAACAGTCAACCAAGATTTTCTTTAGTTGGGGTCAGCCCTAGAGGAGTTTGATGTTTATTGTCGTCTGTAATACGCTGGGTTACTGTAAAGGACATTGTCACAACTGTTGAAAAGGGATTTATTATTTGATTGATTGATTGATTGATACTAACAGTCTTGCTGTTCTCCCTGTGTGTGTGGTCCAGGCGTCTGTGTTGGAGAACCTGAGGTTGGCGGTTCGCTCCCAGCTGGGTTTCACCTCCATCCGCTTGCCCACCTCCGGTCGCCACAGCAACATCTTGCGACGCCTCTTCAACTTCACACGCTCACGGCGCTCCGGCTCGCTGGCCCTGGTGTCTGCTGACACCGAGGATCAGAACACTGGCAGCGGTAACGGCGGCAGCCTGGCCCGCGAGCCCGAAAGGACTGGACCCCACCGGGGACTGCTGCCCCTCGATTCAGACGACACTGATACGGAGAGCGAGCGCCTGGACATCCCCGGAGCCGTGGGGGGCCTTGTAGCCCCCCTCCCCACAAAGACCCCTCCAGCAACCGCAGTGGAGGCCATCGTCTCAGTGTCTACGTGCACCAGCAGCAGGGACAGCCACCGGGCCAGGCACAGGGCCAGCCCAGGAGTGGTGGAGACCCACACCATGGACACCCCAGGGGGAGAGGCAGCAGACCCTCAGTGTGCTTTGGCCGGGAGGAGCCAGCTGAGCAGTGCTCTGAGCCGGGTCACCCGCACCCTGCGCTGGGTACGTTTCTCCCTGGGCCGCTCTGGAGACTCCTCAGGTGGGGTGACCCACAACCACAGCCCACTGAGGCACCTAGAGCAGGGAGCAGGGACCAGGGAGGATGAAGATGACGTGGAGCTGCTCATCCCCGTGTCGGATGCCGCCTCGGACACTGACTCCACCAGCGAGACCTCTAGGCTCCTCAACCTGGAGGTAGGCCTGGATCAGGCTGCCCGCCACCTATTGTTCCCAGCCTCTCTCAGGTCAGGCCGGATGTCCCTGGGCCGGGACGGGCCCTGTGAACACTGTAGCATGGTTCACACTGCACAGATCCCAGACACCTGTCTTGAGGCCACAGGCAAGACTGAGACCAATAGTGATGACGAGTTACTGTTGCTCTGCTAATAGCTCTAACCTAAAGGGACGTTTACGGTATGACTCAACTGACTGTCAACATGGACCGTCCCTGTCAAAGCTTGCCATTTCTTTTGTCTGGAAGAATGGGGGTTCAGAAGGGGAGACAATGTCATTTTTATTCCCCTTTTTAAGATGTTTATGTGAAGTGTGTTTTTGAAAAGCCTGTAGTTCGTACTGTATTAGTCTTCTTTATTCTGTATTCATCAGATGGCACGATCTCGCCCAACCTCCCCCCTCTTCCCCTCCGTGTTCCAGTTCCAGACTTTTCCCTAGGGAGTTCCAACTCAGCCTGGGGACTGGAAAGTAGCACCAGCAGCGGTAACGCCGGCTCAAACTACTCAACTTTGACTTTGTCTAGCCGAGGAAAAGTTGAATGGCCTCCATAGCAAGAAGACACGTGCACCTGTGAGTGTGAGTTAGGCTTAACGCAAGGTGAATACAATGCAGCCACAGCAACTGCTGTTCTGTTCCTCTTCTTCTCACACTAAATTTGGGATTAAGCAGAGTAAATACGCTGCCTTTTTATGTTTAAGAATAATGGTACGAGAGAACTATAGAGTACAGCCGAAATTAAGATCTAGAGCCTGTGAAAAGCTAAACGAGATTTAAAGATGTCTGTCAGATGTATTTAATGTCAGTTTCTTCTCCTTCAGTATAGAGAATCTGAAGGTGAGGGCTCTGACTATCTATGGCTTCCCATGTGATGGTATGTTTGTTTCATTTCAATTCAATGGGAGGCAGTGTAACTCCTTTCCTATTGAAAGGTACTGATGTATTCTCATGCGTGATCACGGCAAGAGCATTTAATTTATAAAATGGAAAAGTGAATTGCAAATAACCTCTTTCTAAAAACAAAACATTGTATAATGTCCACAGATGTTTGTTGTATTTATTGTTTTGGTAACCTCAATGTTTTGGTACTGAGAATACTTGTGTGATTGTGTATTTATTTCAATTTCAGTAGCTGTTACTTGAGAAGATGCATGTAAAAAATTGTCTTGTGCTATTTTTTTGTTCAAGTGTTGGGAAAAAAGTATATAAACATAACTGTTTACTGCACTAAGAAAATATAAAGCATTCATCCTGCTAACTTGCTTGTTTCTTCTTTGGGATATGAGGTGACATTTTATAATGCTCAAAGTCAACTGTAAACATTGTGGACTAATGTTCGCACCTGTAGTGCTATGCCAGAATAAATCAATTATTATGAGGGCCATGAAAAGTACCTAGTAATGCTGTATACTGCTAGAAAGCTCAGATCTTCAGCTTTCTTTATTATTTATTTGTATTCACTTTTCACACCAAGATTTAGTAAATATGAGTTAATATGCTACGAACAAACGACATCCTATAAGATTTCAGCTCCCTTATTACTGTAATAATTAATCATCTAACTAGTTGGTAGGGAAAGGTAGCCTTCATTTTCAGGGGCACTGATTACATTTGTTCTCGTCTTCTTCGTCTCCTGAACCACACAGGCGGCTAGCAACTAAACAAATTCTTTACCGTCTCACCTTTCTTCTCCTAAATGTTGTCCGTCTGTGAGGAACACTGGTTTTGTTTCACATCTACAAATTATGTTAACGTTTTTATTTTTATTAAATTAGATATAATACCATTTGTTTGTCATAGATGGGACTAGTTGCAGAAGGTTCTTAGCTTTCCAACGCTGTGCTGCATATGGGGCTGCGACTTATCCTTACGCCACAAATTGACGTAGAGTCAGACCAGCTAATTCAAAGTTAGCTAGGCGGAACCTCCTAGCCTCCGATGGCTGTGGAAACAGTGCATTCGGAAAGTATTCGGACCACTTCCCTTTTTCCACATTTTGTTATTAATGTATTTAAAATAAGAAATACCTTATTTACATAAGAGACTCTTTCCAGATCTTAGGGATAACCCCAGAATTAATTGTCAAGTTAAAAATATTGGTCAATGATTCTGCAATGAGTGGGGCAAAAAAGGGATCAAGTGAGTCAGCCCCAGTGGATTTTTTTTTTACATCAATCTTCAATAAGGCACTTAGTACATCATAGACATCTAATGGTTGAAATGAGGAATGTGTATCTGGAATTTGTGTATTTGGGGCGGCAGGTAGCTTAGTGGTTAAAAGCGTTGTGCCAGTAACCGAAAGGTCGCTGGTTCTAATCCCCGAGCCGACTAGGTGAAAAATCTGTCGATGTGCCCTTGAGCAAGGCACTTAACCCTAATTGCTCCTGTAAGTCGCTCTGGATAAGAGCGTCTGCTAAATGACCAATTATTATTATTTATTTTAATGTACCATTCTCTGCAACCTGGCTTGAGGTGAGTAAAGGACTCCCTTTACTGGGATCAGCGTTTTCAGAAGCTATTTTATTAAATACGTGGCCTGTTGAGGTAAAGTGGTTATTAAAAGCACCACAAATGTCCATTGTATCTGTTATGAGACCAGAGACTGTCATAACCTGCTGAGGTAATGAAGACGTGGAGTTTTGTTTCAGAGATTTGACTACCTTCCAAAAGGCTGCTAGATTTAAAGCGTACATGTGTCCATGTACGCTGACGATTCAACCGTATACACGTCGGCTGCAACAGTAAAATAATTAACTGACACCTTTAACATAGAGCTCCAGTCCGTTTTAGAATGGGTAACTAGCATAATTTTTGGGACAAATCACACTCAACCCTAAACCTCATCTGGATCTATTATTGAATAATGTGGCTGTTGAGGAAGTTGAAGAGACTCAACTGCTGGTTATCACCCTAGATAGCAAGCTATCATGGTCAGAACATATAGATTCAACGATTACTAAAATGGGAAGAGGTCTGTCCATGATAAGGCGTTGCTCTGCTTTCTTGATAGCTCAGTCAACCAGACAGGTCCTACAGGGCCTAGTTTTGTCGCACCTGGACTACTAGTTGTGTGGTCAGGTGTGGCAAAGAAGGACATAGGCAAATTGCAGTTGGTCCAAAACAAAGCAGCATGTATTACACATGGAGGGCGAATGTCAATCTCTCCTGGTTCAAAGTTGAGGAGAGATGTGCGAGTTGTTGAAGCTACCGAACTGTCTGTTCAAGCAGCTGGCACACAGTTAAGATACTCACCAGTATCACACAGACATGCAACCAGAGATCTCTTCACAGTCCCCAGGTCCAGAACAGAGGCTGGGAAACACAGAGTATTAGAGCCATGACTAAATGGAACTCTCTGACACCCCAGGTAACTCAAGATAGCAATAAAAACAGATAAGAACACCTTACGGCACGTCGGGGACTATGAAGAGTCACACAGACATTTTTATGCATTTTGTATTGTATTTTGCATTTTATTATGTATTGTATTATGTATGTGATACGGGGTTGGGATACGAATGTGATATGTGGTTGTCTCGTCTGGCTATCTTAAGATGAATGCAGTAGCTGTGGGTGGTTCTGGATGGGAGTGTCTGCTGAATGGCTAAATTGTAATGTAAATGTAGTGCTATGTATATTTATGTATTGTATTTGTTATGTTGTTTCCTGTTTGGACCACAGAAAGCTGCCTCGGCAGCAGCTAACTGGGGATCCTAATAAATATTCAATTCCAACCATTCTCAGATACACAGTTCAAGAAGTACAGTGCATTCGGAAAGTATTCAGACCTCTAGATTTCCACATTTTGTTACGTTACAGCCTTATTCTAAAATTGATTAAATTTTGTTTTTCTCATCAATCGACACACAATACCCCATAATGACAATGCAAAAACAGGTTTTTAGAAATGTTTGCAAATGTATTACAAATAAAAAACTGAAATGTCACATTTACGTAAGTATTCAGACCCTTTACTCAGTACTTTGTTGAAGCACCTTTGGCAGCGATTACAGCCTCAAGTCTTCTTGGGTATGACGCTACCAGCTTGGCACGCCTGTATTTGGGGAGTTTCTCCCATTCTTCTCTGCAGATCCTCTCAAGCTCTGTCAGGTTGGATGGGGAGCGTTGCTGCACAGCTATTTTCAGGTCTCTCCAGAGATGTTCGATCGGGTTAAAGTGCGGGCTCTGGCTGGGCCACTCAAGGACATTCAGAGACTTGTCCTGAAGCCATTCCTGCATTGTGTTGGCTGTGTGCTTAGGGTAATTGTCCTGTTGGAAGGTGAACCTTCGCCCCAGTCTGAGCACTCTGGAGCAGGTTTTCATCAAGGAGCTCTCTGTACTTTGCTCCGTTCATCTTTCCCTCGATCCTGACTATTCTCCCAGTCCCTGCCGCTGAAAAATATCCCCACAGCATGATGCTGCCACCACCATGCTTCACCGGAGGGATGGGTGCCAGGTTTCCTCCAGACGTGACGCTTGGCGGGAGTACAGGTTAGTCGAGGTAATTTCAACATGTACAGTTGAAGTCGGAAATTTACATACACTTAGATTGGAGTCATTAAAACTTGTTTTTCAACCACTCCACAAATTTCTTGTTAAACTATGGTTTTGGCAAGTCGGTTAGGACATCTACTTTGTGCATGACACAAGTCATTTTTCCAACAATTGTTTACAGACAGATTATTTCACTTATAATTCACTGTATCACAATTCCAGTGGGTCAGAAGTTTACATACACTAAGTTGACTGTGCCTTTAAACAGCTTGAAAAAAGCTTTAGAAGCTTCTGATAGGCTAATTGACGTCATTTGAGTCAATTGGAGGTGTACCTGTGGATGTATTTCAAGGCCTACCTTCAAACTCAGTGCCTCTTTGCTTGACATCATGGGAAAATCAAAAGAAATCAGCCAAGACCTCAGAAAGAAAAGTGTAGACCTCCACAAGTCTGGTTCGTCCTTGGGAGCAATTTTCAAACGCCTGAAGGTACCACGTTCATCTGTGCAAACAATAGTACGCAAGTATAAACACCATGGGACCACGCAGCCGTCATACCGCTCAGGAAGGAGACGCGTTCTGTCTCCTAGAGATGAACGTACTTTGGTGCGAAAAGTGCAAATCAATCCCAGAACAACAGCAAAGGACCCTGTGGAGATGCTGGAGGAAACAGGTACAAAAGTATCTATATCCACAGTAAAACGAGTCCTATATCGACATAACCTGATCAATCAGCCTGCTACCAACCCTTAGTACATTTTGGGTAAGAAAATGTGTTTGACCAGATACAATGCTATTTCACAGTAAACAAATTAACAACTGACTTTCAGCATGCTTATTGGGAAGGGCACTCAACATGTATGGCACTTACACAAATGACTGATGACTGGCTGAAAGAAATTGATAATAAGAAGCTTGTGGGAGCTGTTTTGTTAGACTTCAGTACAGCTTTTGACATTATCGATCATAATCTGCTGCTGGAAAAACGTATGTGTTATGCTTTATATCCCCTGATATATCGTGGATCGAGAGTTACCTGTCTAATAGAACACAGAGGGTGTTCTTTAATGGAAGCCTCTCCAACATAATCCAGGTAGAGTCGGGCATTCCCCAGGGCAGTTGTCTAGGCCCTTTGAAAAAAGTAATCTTTACTAATGACCTGCCACTGGCATTGAGTAAAGCCTGTGTGTCTATGTATGCCGATGACTCAACATTATACAAGTCAGCTACCACAGCATGTGAAATCATTGCAACACTTAACAAAGAGCTGCAGTCAGTTCTAGAATGGGTGGCAAGTAATAAGCTAGTACTAAAAATGTCTAAAACTAAAAGCATTGTTTTTGGGACAAACCATTCACTAAACCCTAAACCTCAACTAAATCTTGGGATGAATAATGTGGAAATTGAGCAAGTTGAGGAGACTAAACTGCTTGGTGTAACCCTGGATTGTAAACTGTTATGGTCAAAACATATTGATGCAATGGTAGCTAAGATGGGTAGAGGTTTGTCCGTAATAAAGCGCTGCTCTGCTTTCTTGACATTGCTATCAACAAAACAAGTCCTGCAGGCCCTAGTTTTGTCGCACCTGGACTACCGCCCAGTCATGGTCAAGTGCCACAAAGAGGGACAAGAACAGAGCAGCACAGCTGGCCCTTAAATGTACACGGAGAGCTAACATCAATGACATGTACAGTGGGGGAAAAAAGTTTTTAGTCAGCCACCAATTGTGCAAGTTCTCCCACTTAAAAAGATGAGAGAGGCCTATAATTTTCATCATAGGTACACGTCAACTATGACAGACAAATTGAAGAAAAAAAATCCAGAAAATCACATTTGTAGGATTTTTAATGAATTTATTTGCAAATTATGGTGGAAAATAAGTATTTGGTCACCTACAAACAAGCAAGATTTCTGGCTCTCACAGACCTGTAACAACTTCTTTAAGAGGCTCCTCTGTCCTCCACTCGTTACCTGTATTAATGGCACCTGTTTGAACTTGTTATCAGTATAAATGATCACAAGAACGGTGAGCAAAATTATCACAAGAACGGTGAGCAAAAATCCCAGAACCACACGGGGGGACCTAGTGAATGACCTGCAGAGAGCTGGGACCAAAGTAACAAAGCCTGCCATCAGTAACACACTACGCCGCCAGGGACTCAAATCCTGCAGTGCCAGACGTGTCCCCCTGCTTAAGCCAGTACATGTCCAGGCCCGTCTGAAATTTGCTAGAGTGCATTTGGATGATCCAGAAGAGGATTGGGAGAATGTAATATGGTCAGATTAAACCAAAATATAACTTTTTGGTAAAAACTCAACTCGTCGTGTTTGGAGGACAAAGAATGCTGAGTTGCATCCAAAGAACACCATACCTACTGTGAAGCATGGGGGTGGAAACATCATGCTTTGGGGCTGTTTTTCTGCAAAGGGACCAGGACGACTGATCCGTGTAAAGGAAAGAATGAATGGGGCCATGTATCGTGAGATTTTGAGTGAAAACCTCCTTCCATCAGCAAGGGCATTGAAGATGAAACGTGGCTGGGTCTCTCAGCATGACAATGATCCCAAACACACCGCCCGGGCAACGAAGGAGTGGCTTCGTAAGAAGCATTTCAAGGTCCTGGAGTGGCCTAGCCAGTCTCCAGATCTCAACCCCATAGAAAATCTTTGGAGGGAGTTTAAAGTCTGTGTTGCCCAGCGACAGCCCCAAAACATCACTGCTCTAGAGGAGATCTGCATGGAGGAATGGGCCAAAATACCAGCAACAGTGTGTGAAAACCTTGTGAAGACTTACAGAAAACGTTTGACCTGTGTCATTGCCAACAAAGGGTATATAACAAAGTGTTGAGAAACTTTTGTTATTGACCAAATACTTATTTTCCACCATAATTTGCAAATAAATTCATTAAATTCCTACAATGTGATTTTCTGCATTTTTTTTTCTCATTTTGTCTGTCATAGTTGACGTGTACCTATGATGAAAATTACAGGCCTCTCTCATCTTTTCAAGTGGGAGAACTTTCACAATTGGTGGCTGACTAAATACTTTTTTCCCCCACTGTATATCAATCTCTTCTAGCTCAAAGTAGAGAAGAGACTGACTGCATCACTACTGGTCTTTGTGAGAGGTATTGACATGTCGAAAGCACTGAGATATCTGTTCAAACGACTAGCACACAGCTCAGACACCCATGCATACCCCACAAGACATGCCACCAGGGGTCTCTTCACAGTCCCCAAGTCCATAACAGACTCCAGGAAACGTACAGTACTACACAGAGCCATGACTACATGGAACTCTATTCCACATTAAGTAGCTCATGCAAGCAGTCAAATCAGATTTAAAAAACATTAAACTACACTTTTTGAAACAACGCAGGTATTGTTGAATGGGGATATTGTACATTTTGTGTTGTGGATATGTGGTAGTGTAGTAATGTTATATGACGTACTGTTTTATTTATTTTTATATGTAATGTGCCTTAATGTGTTTGGACCCCAGGAAGAGTAGCTGCTGCCTTGTGGATCCATAATAAGATACCAAATAAAACACAAAATACAAATATAGTACTCTTTCTAACAAATATATGTACATATATTTCAGGATGTTGTGTATCCCTGGAAATAATCAGAATTCATGTAAACATAACAGTTTTGAAAACATTGTTTGTCCAAAAAAGTGGTCTCTTGGCACAACTGGGGTAAATTGAGCATAGGGACACATTTATAACGCTGTACTTTTTAAAACACTTTTATTGTTATACTTTTGCGCTAGGTGGCAGTATACACCTTTTAGTTTGTTTTCCAACTCATTGAAGTTGCAGAAGAAGATAATTGACTACTTCAAAATGGAGATTGCCTGAATGTAGTTTTGTCTACATTTAGATTATATTCAGTTTACATTGTTCACACCATTTATTAATATATTGTTGTAGTTGATCTTCAATTTCCTCAATTTGTACAATGTCAATAATCATTGCTTTGGCAATGTAAACATATTTCCCATGCCAATAAAGCTCCTTTGAATTGAACAGATATCGTTCACACAAATACTTTTCCCTAGTGCTTCAATGGCCAATGTGATATCTTTATAGAGAACAGAATAGGTGATAGAATGCAATCCTGCTTCACAAACTATGAGCTTGAATTGTGAATGTATAAAGCTTGATTTGATCATGGGACTCCCCGCCAAGCACAGAGTGGGTTCAGGAGAGGGAGGCCTGCCATGGATGCCCTGGTGACAGTTAGCACAGAGATAGCCAAAGCCCTGACAATAAAATAAGTGATGAGAGTTGTGTATTTTGACATTGAGAAAGCTTACAATACCATGTGGAGGGAAGGGTTGTTGACCAAGTTGAGTGCACTGGGGAACGTCTCTATAACTGGTTCATGGACTTCCTGTTCGATCGGGTCATATGGGTGAGAGTGGGGTCAGAATTGTCAATGTGGTTTGAAGTGGACAATAGTACTCCTCAGGGAAGTGTGGTTAGTCCGGTGTTGTTCACCCTGATGATAGATGACATATTTAAGGAGATGGGAGTGGGTGTGGCCCTGTATGCTGATGATGGGGCTGTATGGAAGAGAGGTGGGAATGTGAAATATGTGATCAGGAAGATGCAAGAGTAGTGGAAGATAGGTCTCTAACATGGGGGTTTAGGATGTCTGTGGCCAAGTCCTTCTTTATGGTGTTTTCTAGGAGGAAGGTTAAAGATGTTAGGCTGCAAATATACGGTCAGGATATAGGTAGGGTGTCTGAGTTTAAGTATTTAGGTATGTGGTTTGATGAGAGGCTTACGTGGAAGAGACATGTTGAGTATATTGAAATTAAGTGTAGGAAGGTGCTGAACCTCATGAGGGCAGTGACAGGATATGATTGTGGGTTGGATAGACAAACACTTGTGTATGTTTCAGGCACTTATCAGGTCATCTTTGGATTATGGGCGCTTTGTATATGGATTGGCAGCCAAAACGGTACTACAGCACCTGGATAGGATACAGTCAAGGGCCCTGAGGTTGTGTGTGGGATCCTTCAGGACGACACCTGTTGAGGCATTGCAGGCTAACTTTCATTAGCATACTGGGCAAGGATGAAAGGGAGTTCAGAAGGACATCCTGCGGTCACGGCAACTGGGGTATGCTGGGAGCGAGGAGTGGGTAAGCAGAGGGTGTACGGGTGGACAGTCGGGCAGAAAGTGGTTGAATATGGACTGGGGGAGAGAGAGAGAGGGCCGGCAATTGCATTGGGGAATATTCCTCCGTGGCTTTTTCCGAAACCAAGTGTAGATGTGGACATGATCGAGGGCAGGAGAGAATGAGGTGAGACGGTGTGTGGAGAGATCTGTTGGACCAGGTCTCTCTTGAAAAATATATTTGATCTCAATGAGAAAAACCTGTATAAATAAAGGTTAAATAAAATAAGGAAGATGTATAGATGATCGGTTTATTCGTTTTTAAGGTTATATACAGATGTCTCAAAGGATCCAGTCAGTGCTAGGGTGGGGGCAGGGGTGTATATCCCAGATTTCAATGTTAGAGTATGTAAGTGGTTAACTGATTAAGTGTCAGCGTGTGCGGCCAAGTTGATGGCCGTGATTATTAGGTTTGAGATGGGTGGAGTAGGTGAAACCACTTAGTGGTGATCTGCTCTGATTCGGCTGCAGTGTTGAGTAGTGTGAAGACGGGCAGGTCGGATAGGGGAGACTTGTTTGTGGAGATGATGGTGCCGTTAATGAGATTGGAGAGGATGGGAGGGGTGGTAAGCTTTTGATGGGTTCCAACCAATAGGGGTGTGGGGGGTAATGAGAAGGCTGATGTGGTGGCTAAGAGTGCGGTGAGGAGAGCGGGGGTAGATATTCAGGTCGCGTTGGGCCGCAGGGAAGTCAAGTCCTTGATCAGGGCAAAAGGGCTCGATCTTTGGCAAAGGGAGTGGAATGCTAGTAGTAAGGGGAGGCAATTTTATTGCGTGCACCGGTCAGTTAAGGAAGAGGTGGGGAGTATGGAAGTTGTGTGGAGTAGACTACGGTTTGGGTACACAGGTTTGAATGCCACGTTGTGGATATTAGCGAGACATGAAACAGGTCTGTGTGATGAGTGGAGGAAACTGTGGAGCATGTGTTGATATTTTGTGAACTGTATGACGTAGATAGGGAGAGATTGTGTGAAAGGGTTAGAGAGGTTGGACAGGGTTGGGGTTTGGGTGGTGTAGTGGGGGGAGGACAGGGGAGGGAAGTGGTGTCTAGGGCTCTATTTCACTTTCTTAGAGGAACAGGACTAATGAAGAGAATTTAATGTGGGTCAGCTGTGATTGGCCTCACACTCCAGTACAGTAGGTGGCGGTGTATGCACCTTCAAAGTTGGATGCGATCTGCCAACCCAATATCAAAGAAGAAGAAGACTCTTCTCCAGTTGGTGGCGGCAACACGCTGTAGGGAGTCAGTGTGCCATCAAACCTGAAGAAGAAAAAGCAGGTCGCACCATATTGACGTCATTAGATGCCTGCACAGTATTTCGTGGTAGCTAACAATAACAAAGTTCAGTTTTTTTAGTTAGCACGTTCCCTATTAATCTATCTAGCTGAGTTAGATCAAAATGAGTTTAGCATTTAGCAAAGAGCCCCGTAAGACGGCGGGGAACCGCATGTCGAAGTTATTGGATGCTGAAGAAGATGAATTCTACAAGACCACCTACGGCGGATTCAACGATGTAAGTAGGTAACTTAGCTTGCTGCAGTAGCTAACTGTCTTGGTAGCCAAAGATGGAGCCTACCGTCGTTACTCATTAAGTAGGCTGGGCAAATGACATTTTTAGCGCTTTTTTCTGATTCAAATTAGTTCATTGCATCCGACATGGAGCCCAATTTCATAATATTACCGCATGTCCCAGCAGCTTGTCATAGTTTTGAAGTAATCATGAAAAATACAGGCCTCATTTTAGGGAATTTTTCACCCTACCAGCTCCTATTAGTTCTGTTGAGTTACTAAAACAGCTGTATTGTTAGATCCGTATAATATATTGTTGTTCCGTGAACATATTTGAATGGCAGAGAAGTAGACTAATGTCAATATGCTCTAACTTTTTGTCTTAAGTTGTTGGGAAAGTGGTCAAAGTAGCTGATTTGTGTCAAAAGTTGCATTGTTGCATTTATAGGTAATGGAATGTTGGAAGGGATGACGTCTCAATGGGGCCTTTTAGAATCTTGAGGAAATGCCATGAAAGTGAATGAAGGACAAAGTTTAATAGTTTTAGATGTATAGAAGATATCAAAAAGTTGTATACAAGTACACTATTCCATACCAATCTGCACGTTTTAATGATGTTTCTAGCTTAAATGGTGTAGGAGGAGTAGCATTCCAAATAATAATAATAAGAATGACGAAGTATGATGAAAATATAGAATGGGACGTTTGCTTCGAAAGTCCCATTAACAAAGAGATTGGCTGATTTGACTTGTTTTATCACTGTCTTCTTTTTTTAAACATCCTATGATTGATTGCAGGAATCCATACTTGTTGATAAAAAATGCATTACAGGTGGCCTTTGCTAAAACACATATCAGAGATCTAATCGAGTTCCAAACCAGAACTTTTGTCCAATCAAATGTTTAATTGTTGAGATGGAGCTTCATGTTTGGTTGTGATGCACGGCAGCCATTTACAGATCTGATGGGAATTTTGGTGGAGACCTCGTTCATCATTTATTTTTAAAAAAAAGTATGGATTACAGCAACCAATGAAAGCCCTTAAGCTACACAGGACAGATATGGGTATACGTCGCTGGCTCACATTTTCACACCAAACAATAATAATAACTTTTTTATTATTAGAACAGACATTCCCATTCAAGTCAATGTTCTGTGGGGACAGTGTTGTAGGGGCTACTGGGGACGGTGTTGTGGAGATGGTGTTGTGGGGACTACTGACAGTAAGTGAGTCAGTGAGTGATATACTGCACTCTTTTGAGCTTATTTCTACTAGCGGACGATCATAAAGATGGCGGCCTACATGCACTTAACCCAAATGCCTTGTTTGCTAACTTTGCCGTATTGTAGATTGCTCTCTGCTAATGCAGATACAAAAACAGAGAACCAGAGTATGAATGGTCCCAATTATAGCTCCCGGCCTCCGAAAATGTTAAGAACTTAAAAAGTAGAATGTGTTGATTTATGGGTGCATTTGTACCATGTGGGCCGCCGTAGCAAAGAAAAAAAGACATACAGTAAATACAATACTGTATTTGGCTGTACTGCTGGTTCCCCATTTTCAATCGGACATTATTAATATGTATGTTTGATTTGGATTCTCCCTCAAGGAATCAGGAGATGATGAGTACAGAGGGGAGCACTCGGACACAGAGGACGAGGTCGACAGTGACTTTGACATAGATGAGGGTGACGAGCCTGATAGTGACCTGGAGGACGATGCTCCTCGCAGGAAGAGTCGAGTTGTCACCAAAGCGTATAAGGTAACTTAGTGCACTTGCATCCTCACTACTTCTACCAAACAACCTTTTGAAATGGTTGGAATCAGGACCACGTGTATGTTTAGCAGACTTTGGCAAACCCACTGATAGAACATCTTCTTGGCACAAAACTCAGGAGCAGAAGGTGCTCAAAGTTGACCCATTTTGGAACCCCCACCCTACCATGAGACCTCAGTATCCTCATGCATGCATAGGTTGATTTTGGTATCGTTTTAAAGATAATGGCATTTATGAAAAGTGAGATTTATCGAAGTATGAAGTTCTGAGGTGAATGAACTCATGTGGGTTTTGCATGCATTTTTCATACACATACTATATGCACATTTTCCATGCACATGTTGATAGATGAGTCCCAAAATTGTTTTATTCCAAGGAACCTCTGAAGGTGACCAAGCCTAAACCAAAGAGGCCCTCGGAGGAGCTGAAGAAGACTGAGAAAGCCAAAGTGGAGAGGAGGGCCCCGCAAGAGTTTCCGGAGTTTGAAGAGAGTAAGAGGGCTCTATCTGTATTTTCAGCAAAGTAACATATTGCCCAAACTTAAGCAGGTTTACAGTATTGGCTATTTTCCTACCATAACGCAAGGATTTGCAATTTTCCAGTATAACATAAGCAAGCTGAGGTGAGAGGGCTGGCATTACCTGAGGTGTGTCCTTGAAAATGTGTGCTGAAGTGCCAGTTTCAGGCAGTGCAAGTGGGGAGATTTAAGACTCACCAACGCATCGCTTAGCGTAAATTTAGTTGTTAATGGAGGGAATTTAGTCAGTGGCGCGCAGTGCCCATGGAAAATTGCTAATCTCATTGAAAATCTCATGTTTAAATGGAATTCCGTGTAAACGTCGCAAATATGATGCATGGTGGAAAGCATACAGTAAATTAATAAAGATAGCTACATCTAGGCTATACAGTGCATTCGGAAAGTATTCAGACCCCTTGACTTTTTCCACATTTTGTTACGTTACAGCCTTATTCTAAAATGGTTTAAATACATTTTGTTCCTCATCAATCTACACACAATACCCCATAATGACAAAGCGGAAACATTATTATTAGAAATACCTTATTTACATAAGTATTCAGACCCTTTGCTATGAGAAATTGAGCTCAGGTGCTTCGTGTTTCCATTGATCATCCTTGAGATGTTTCTACAACTTGATTGGAGTCCACCTGTAGTAAATTCAATTGATTGGACATGATTTGGAAAGGCGCACACACCTGTCTATATAAGGTCCCACAGTTGACAGTGCATGTCAGAGCAAAAACCAAGCCATGAGGTCGAAGGAATTGTCCGTAGAGCTCCGAGACAGGATTGTGTCGAGGCACAGATCTGGGGAAGGGTACGAAAAATGTCTGCTGCATTGAACACAGTGGCTTCCATCATTCTTAAATGGAGGAAGTTTGGAGCCACCAAGACTCTTCCTAGAGCTGGCCAAACTGAGCAATCGGGGGAGAAGGGCCTTGGTCAGGGAGGTGACAAAGAACCCGATGGTCAAACTGCCAGAGCTCCTGAGTTCTTCTGTGGAGATGGGAGAACCTTCCAGAAGGACAACCATCTCTGCAGCACTCCACCAATCAGTCCTTTATGGTAGCGTGTCCAGATGGAAGCCACTCCTCAGTAAAAGGCACATGTCAGCCTGCTTGGAGTTTACCAAAAGGCACCTAAATGACTCTTACCATGAGAAACAAGATTCTCTGGTCTGATGAAACCAAGATGGAACTCTTTGGCCTGAATGCCAACCGTCACGTCTGGAGGAAACCTGGCACCATCCCTACGGTGAAGCATGGTGATGGCAGCATCATGCTGTGTGGATGTTTTTCAGCGGCAGGGACTGGGAGACTAGTCAGGATCGAGGGAAATATGAACGGAGCAAGGTACAGAGAGATCCTTGATGAAAACCTGCTCCAGAGCACTCAGGACCTCAGACTGGGGCGAAGGTTCACTTTCCAACAGGACAACGACCATAAGCACACAGCCAAGGCAACGCATTAGTGGCTTCAGGACAAGTCTGAGTGTCCTTGAGTGGCCCAGCCAGAGCCCAGACTTGAACCTAACATCTCTGGAGAGACCTGAAAATAGCTGTGCAGCGACGCTTCCCAGAAAACTGTGCAGCGTCATACCCAGAAGACTCGAGGCTGTAATCGCTGCCAAATGTGTTTCAACAAAGTACTGAGTAAAATGTCTGAATACTTGTGAAATTCCTGGTATTTTTTTGTACATTTGCACAAATTTCTAAAACCTATTTTTTTTTACTTTGTCATTATGGGGTATTGTGTGTAGATTGGTGAGGAAAAAACAAACAATTTTAATCAATTTTAGAATAAGGCTGTAAAGTAACAAAATGTGGAAAAAGTTAAGGGGTCTGAATACTTTCCGAATGCACTGTATGTCTTATTGAAAAGCCTGTTTCTGATGACAGCATGGTAGCGATTGTCATTTTGAGACCAAATTATAAATATTTATTGGCATACATTTTGAGACATAGCTATGGGTAATTTCGCAAATACCAACAACAATTGCAGTGTTTTTTGTTTTTGTTTTTTTTACTGTCAGAAGTTACTTATGAAGCGAAACTACCAGCAGTCAACTCCTGGGGCTGATACACACATATGCAAATCTATGCGCCAATAGGATCTCGCTAGCTCGTGCTTGGCTCTGCCCACCTCCTTGGTTGTTTTGCCCACTGCCCGCCTTGCTAATTTGCATAATAACTGGATTCAAATTCGGGTGTCACCACCTGCACCATAGCTTGATCTACACAACCGATATCTCTGATATACAGGACCAGTCAAAAGTTTGGACACACCTACTCATTCAAGGGTTTTTCTTTATTTTTGCTATTTTCTACATTGTAGAATAATAGTGAAGACATAAAAATAATGAAATAACACATGGCCCCGTGTAGCTCAGTTGGTAGAGCATGGCGCTTGCAACACCTGGGTTGTGGGTTCGTTTCCCACAGGGAGCCAGTATGAAAAAATTTATGCACTCACTAACTGTAAGTCGCTCTGGATAAGAGCGTCTGCTAAATGACTAAAATGTAAAAAAAAATGTAAATGGAATCATGTAGTAACCAAAGAAAACATATATTTTAGATTCTTCAAAGTAGCCACCCTTTACCTTGATGACAGCTTTGCATACTGTTGGCATTCTCTTAACCAGCTTCACCTGGAATGCTTTTCCAACAGTCTTGAAGGAGTTAGCACATATGTTGAGTACTTGTTGGCTGCTTTTCCTTCACTCTGCGGTCCAACTCATCCCAAACCATCTCAATTGGGTTGAAGTCGGGTGATTGTGGAGCCCAGGTCATCTGATGCAGCACTCCATCACACTCCTTCTTGTTCAAATAGCCCTTACACAGCCTGGAGGTGTGTTGGGTCATTGTCCTGTTGAAAAACAAATGATAGTCCCACTAAGCGCAAACCAGATGGGATGGCGTATCACTGCAGAATGCTGTGGTAGCCATGTGCCTTGAATTCTAAATAAATCACAGACGATGTCACCAGCAAAGCACGTTCACACCTCCTCCTCCATGCTTCACGGTGGGAACCACACATGCGGAGATCATCCATTCACCCACTCTGCTTCTCACAAAGACACAGCGGTTGGAACGAAAAATCTCAAATTTGGACTCATTAGACCAAAGGACATATTTCCACCGGTCTAATGTCCGTTGCTAGTGTTTCTTGGCCCAAGCAAGTCTTCTTCTTATTGGTTTCCTTTAGTAGTGGTTTCTTTGCAGCAATTCGACCATGGAGGCCTGATTCACGCAGTCTCCTCTGAACAGTTGATGTTGAGATGTGTCTGTTACTTGAACTCTGTGAAGCATTTATTTGGGCTGCAATTTCTGAGGCTGGTAACTCTAATGAACTTATCCTCTGCAGCAGAGGTATCTCTGGGTCTTCCTTTCCTGTGGCGGTCCTCATGAAAGCCAGTTTCATCATAGCGCTTGATGGTTTTTGCGACTGCACTTGAAGAAACGTTCAAAGTTCTTGAAATTTTCCAGATTGACTGACCTTCATGTCTTAAAGTAATGATGGACTGTTGTTTCTCTTTGCTTATTTGAGCTGTTCTTGCCATAATATGGACATGGTCTTTTACCAAATAGGGCTATCTTCTGTACACCACCCCTAACTTGTCACAACACAACTGATTGGCTCAAACTCATTAAGAAGGAAATAAATTCCACAAATTAACTTTTATGAAGGCACACCTGTTAATTGAAATGCATTCCAGGTGACTACCTCATGAAGCTGGTTGAGATAATGCCAAGAGTGTGCGAAGCTGTCATCAAGGCAAAGGGTGTCTACTTTGAAGAATCTAAAATATAACATATATTTTGATTTGTTTAATACTTTTTTGGTTACTACATGATTCCATATGTGTTATCGTTTTGATGTCTTCATTATTATTCTACAATGTAGAAAATAGTTTTAAAAATGTAAGAAAAACCCTTGAATGAGTAGGTGTGTCCAAACCTTTGACTGGTACTGTACATCATTTCAGCTTTCTATGATAGCTATTTAACGTGGTATCACCGTTTTTCACATTAACAATGTAGTATGCTGGAGCAAGGAGTTTAAAAAATGTAACTTTTGAATACCCAGAACTAATTCATGAAAATATTTAATGAGCTATGGCATCAATTGACATTGCAAGATTTACCATTGTGTGTGGTTTGTCACAATGTAGCCCCGTAAGTTCAATCATTGTAAGAAGCAATGATGCTTTCCTCAGGGTATTACAAAGCTTGTGTTAAGTGCTGTTGCCACACTTAAAGCTACTGGGATCCAAAAAAAAAACAACGGCTGCCCTGCCATGTGTTTAGGTAAACTGCTGAGGGGAGTGACTATTGAAAAAACACCTATTGAAGTTATACATTGTTTACAAATGATGGATTAAGAGATGCATATATTTTGGTTTAAATGGGGTAAGACAATTTTACTCAAAAGGAATGTATAAGCTATATTCTTCAAGAATCAATGGCTTTAAGAATCATTAATTTGAAGGTCCAGAAATGGATGGACCAATCACAGATTGTAGCTTTTTAAATAATCTCAATAAAGGAAAGATAAATAATTTTCTTTAACTATGTGCTGTCTCTTAATGGGATGTCCCACTCAAAATTCAACCTAATGTGATTTTTCCACTGGCACAACGCCTTACGAACACTCCAATCAGACTTGTATTAAAAACAAAACAAAAAATCGGAAGAATGGGCCTACATTGCATTTTTTTAAATAGTCACATATGTAATAAATCCAAATTTTGATTTGGATGTTTTGATGCATCACAAAAAATGGATCATAAGAACACATAGGTAGAAAGGGGACAAGGCACAATTGGGACAAAAGACTGATAGCATGCAACAACTGGGTGGGACTTGTTATGGGGGATCACAGAATTTCATCCAGGAGGGAACAGCCAATTAATTATACATTTGAGTCATTTAGCAGACACTCTTATCCAGAGCGACTTACAGCAACAGCCTGAGCAACAGTACAGCACTACTGTGGGCAATAAATCATTAAAGGGATACTTTGGGATTTTGGCAATGAGTCCCTTTATCTACTTCCCCAGAGTCAGATGAACTTGTGGATACCATTTTTAGGTCTGTGTTTAGTGTGAAGGAAGTTAAGAGGTAGTTTTGTGAGCCAATGCTAACTAGCGTTAGCGCAATGACTGGAAGTCTATGGGTATCTGCTAGCATGGTGTAACAGAAGCGATTCATGGCAAAGATAGGATGTGCGTCCTCTACCTTTTCTAACTCTGTGATTGAACCAATAGTGTCAAATCTAATGCAGACACGTATTGGGGAATTGCCTACAGCCACGGTAAGTGGAAAAACATGTTAAATTGTATTGAGTGGAACATCCCTGTAAGCCTAGTCACTGACTGGCAACTCTTCCCCAGCTCGGAAGTCTGTGCGCCAGTCGACCAGCGAGCATACGCGGAAGACCAACCTGCGACTGCAAGAAAGGCAGGATGCCCCACGACGGCGGAGGGGAGCCCACCACGACCGACCCCTGGCACAGGAAGAGTTGCTGGCTGAGGCCAAAATAACTGCTGAGATCAACCTCCGATCACTGGGTAAGACTTAAGGGGGAATCTCAATAGTCTAGAGTTGCCCTGTTAATTCCCAATAACGGCGACGTGGTTCAAGGTACACTAAGTTTACTGATTCATAACATTACAGTCCATAATGGCCATCACACATAGGCACAGTGAAACAGTAACAAGAAACTGTAATTGCAGGTGTTTAGACTACCTCAATAGCAATTAGACACAGGCACCTGAATATACAAGTTAACAGCTCATGTTACCTGATTTGATTACAATGGGTTCCTATTAATCCCTATTACATGAGTTGATATTAGTGAAGTTGGTGGGAAATAACCTGTCTACAAATCTATTTAAAATAGAGGTTCAAGGACAAAAGCAGGGAAGGAAAATGAGATGTCTCACAGAATGAGACAGATGGGAGATTTGTCCATGCACAGTTTATGGGTCTCATGCCCGTCCCGAATAATTAACAGAAAGAAAAGACCTAGTGTTAAAAGACATGACACATGGTTGTGCATACTGAACAATGGGACAAAATATGGACGTAGCTTGGCCAGGGTCACATTAATTGACTTTCTGTATGTGTTTTTCTTTTAAAGAGAACTACGAGCGTCTTGAGGCCGACAAGAAAAAACGGGTCCATAAGAAGCGGCGATTTGAGGGCCCCACCATCCGCTACCACTCTGTCCTCATGCCCCTGGTGCCCAACTCCATCTTTAAAGAGGAAAATGTGGATGTGGAAGGGTAAGGAGACTCAGTTTTAGGGGTGTGAGTGTTTTGTTTTCCTTTATTGAGAAATTGACAAAATGTCAGTATTGTCTCGTAAAAAATACTGAAACTCAATCTGGCTAGCATTTTTGGAGAATGTAACAATGCTAGTGTAAACAGATTGTTAAAAGCATTCCAGTAACTGGATAAATGGTTTTAAAATACTTTCTTCAAAAGTTTGATGCATTTTTAACAATGCATTTGATGAATACTTATTTACATGAAAGGAGTTTTCACAGGTCCATCCGTACCCGAGGCCCTGCCTGGAACCCGAGAAACCTCGGCCAGGAGAAACTGTAATCCAGGGTTCAGTGTTCTTTAAACAGCCACAACAAATGTCTCAATGAGCTCTAGCTTGGCTTCCTGAGCTTGTTAGGAACTCGCCTTTCATCTCATATTAATGTCCGTCTATGACAAACAGAAGGTGTTTTTTGTTTCAAATCTATGAATTATTTTAGATTAATGGCTATAAATCGATCTCTGAATGTACTACCTGATGAAACCATGCTCTCATGCTGCGCTATGATGTAACAATTGCAGGCATGTGCTTTGTCAGTGGCTGTGATGTAGGGTTCAGCCAGGAGTTGGACAGTCAGATGAGTGAATGAAATGGTAGGAGGGACATCCCAGCTTCAAGTGGTTTCAGATTTCACATCCTACATCACACAGATTCAGAAAAAAATACTACCGTGTCCGTGGGAACCAGGGCTCAATGCAAGTCATTTCGATCTAAGGTATCCACAGATTGATTTATAAGTGGAAATGTCGGTCAGAACCAGTACCAGAACCACGCAGGGGACCTTACATCTAAGACGTTTTAATGGAGGCATTTTAATGGTCCATTTCTTTTTTTACAAGGTACTGCATACCCCATTTCCACTGATTTTAGAACATCATATTTACAGTAGTATGAAAGGCAACTTTGCTATCTTAAATCAAACAAACACACGGACAGGATTTAGGAGCTTTGTTGCTGAAATCAAGTACTATTTGGATGTTTTTATTTAACCTTTATTTTAACATGGAAGACATATTGAGACGTACAGTGGGGAGAACAAGTATTTGATACACTGCTGATTTTGCAGGTTTTCTTACTTACAAAGCATGTAGAGGTCTGTAATTTTTATCATAGGTACACTTCAACTGTGAGAGATGGAATCTAAAACAAAAATCCAGAAAATCACATTGTATGATTTTAAAGTAATTAATTTGCATTTTATTGCATGACATAAGTATTTGATCACCTACCAACCAGTAAGAATTCCGGCTCTCACAAACCTGTTAGTTTTTCTATAAGAAGCCCTCCTGTTCTCCACTCATTACCTGTATTAACTGCACCTGTTTGAACTCGTTACCTGTATAAAAGACACCTGTCCACACACTCAATCAAACAGACTCCAACCTCTCCACAATGGCCAAGACCAGAGAGATGTGTAAGGACATCAGGGATAAAATTGTAGACCTGCACAAGGCTGGGATGGGCTACAGGACAATAGGCAAGCAGCAGGAAGAAGGATGAGTACAACCCCATGAACACCATCCCAACCGTGAAGCATGGAGGTGGAAACATCATTCTTTGGGGATGCTTTTCTGCAAAGGGGACAGGACGACTGCACCGTATTGAGGGGAGGATGGATGGGGCCATGTATCGCGAGATCTTGGCCAACAACCTCCTTCCCTCAGTAAGAGCATTGAAGATGGGTCATGGCTGGGTCTTCCAGCATGACAACGACCCAAAACACACAGCCAGGGCAACTAAGGAGTGGCTCCGTAAGAAGCATCTCAAGGTCCTGGAGTGGCCTAGCCAGTCTCCAGACCTGAACCCAATAGAAAATCTTTGGAGGGAGCTGAAAGTCTGTATTGCCCAGCGACAGCCCCGAAACCTGAAGGATCTGGAGAAGGTCTGTATGGAGGAGTGGGCCAAAATCCCTGCTGCAGTGTGTGCAAACCTGGTCAAGACCTACAAGAAACGTATGATCTCTGTAATTGCAAACAAAGGTTTCTGTACCAAATATTAAGTTCTGCTTTTCTGATGTATCAAATACTTATGTCATGCATTAAAATGCTAATGAATTACTTAAAAATCATACAATGCGATTTTCTGGATTTTTGTTTTAGATTCCGTCTCTCACAGTTGAAGTGTACCTATGATAAAAATTACAGACCTCTACATGCTTTGTAAGTAGGAAAACCTGCAAAATCAGCAGTGTATCAAATACTTGTTCCACGTAGGTCTCTTTTACAAAATGTGTCCTGTATATACAACATAAATATACACATTATACTATATATATATTACACAGTACATTTACATCATTTAGCAGACGCTCTTATCCAGAGCGACTTACAAATTGGTGCATTCAACTTATGATAGCCAGTGGGACAACCACTTTTTTTAATATTTTTTTTTTTAATGGGGGGTGGGGGAAGAAGGATTACTTTATACTATTCCAGGTATTCCTTAAAGAGGTAGGGTTTCAAGTGTCTCCGGAAGGTGGTCAGTGACTTCGCTGTCGTGGGGGAGCTTGTTCCACCATTGGGATGCCAGAGCAGCGAATAGCTTTGACTGGGCTGAGCGGGACCTGTGCTTCCGTAGAGGTAGGGGAGCTAGCAGGCCAGAGGTGGATGAACGTAGTGCCCTCGTTTGGGTGTAGGGTCTGATCAGAGCCTGAAGGTATGGGGGTGCCGTTCCCCTCACAGCTCCGTAGGCAAGCACCATGGTCTTGTATTAGATGCGAGCCTCCACTGGAAGCCAGTGGAGTGTGCGGAGGAGCGGGGTGACATGAGTTAACTTGGGAAGGTTGAACACCAGATGGGCTGCAGCGTTCTGGATAAGTTGTAGGAGTTTAATGGCACAGGCAGGGAGCCCAGCCAACAGCGAGTTGCAGTAATCCAGACGGGAGATGACAAGTGCCTGGATTAGGACCTGTGCCGCTTTCTGTGTAAGGTAGGGTCGTACTCTGCGAATGTTGTAGAGCATGAACCTGCAGGATCGGGTCACCGCTTTGATGTTAGCGGAGAACGACAGGGTGTTGTCCAGGGTCGCGCCAAGGTTCTTTGCACTCTGGGAGGAGGACACAACGGAGTTGTCAACCGTGATGGCGAGATCATAATAATATAATAATAATAATAATAATAATATGCCATTTAGCAGACGCTTTTATCCAAAGCGACTTACAGTCATGCGTGCATAAATTTTTTGTGTATGGGTGGTCCCGGGGATCGAACCCACTACCTTGGCGTTACAAGCGCTGTGCTCTACCAGCTGAGCTACAGAGGACCACAGAGCGGGCAGTCCTTCCCCGGGAGGAAGAGCAGCTTCGTCTTGCCAAGGTTCCGCTTGAGGTGGTGAACCGACATCCACACTGATATATCTGCCAGACAGAAAGAAGAAAATTAATTGTGTGTCGTCTGCGTAGCAATGATAGGAGAGACCATGTGAGGATATGACAGAGCCAAGTGACTTGGTGTATAGAGAGAATAGGAGAGGGCCTAGAACTGAGCCCTGGGGGACACCAGTGCTGAGAGCACGTGGTGCGGAGACATATTCTCGCCACGCCACCTGGTAGGAGGGACCTGTCAGGTAGGACGCAATCCAAGAGTGAGCAACACCGGAGATGCCCAACTCGGAGAGGGTGGAGAGGAGGATCTGATGGTTCACAGTATCAAAGGCAGCGGATAGGTCTAGAAGGATAAGAGCAGAGAGGAGAGAGTTAGCTTTAGCAGTGCGGAGATCCTCTGTGACACAGAGAAGAGCAGTCTCAGTTGAATGACCAGTCTTGAAACCTGACTGGTTTGGATCAAGAAGGTCATTCTGAGAGCGATAGCAGGATAGTTGGCTAGAGACGGCACGCTCAAGAGTTTTGGAGAGAAAAGAAAGAAGGGATACTGGTCTGTAGTTGTTGACATCGGAGGGATCGAGTGTAGGTTTTTTGAGGAGGGGTGCAACTCTCGCTCTCTTGAAGACGGAAGGGACATGGCCAGCGGTCAAGGATGAGTTGATGAGCGAGGTGAGGTAAGGGAGAAGGTCTCCGGAAATGGTCTGGAGAAGAGAAGAGGGGATAGGGTCAAGCGGGCAGGTTGTTGGGCGGCCGGCCGTCACAAGTCGCAAGATTTCATCTGGAGAGAGAGGGGAGAAAGAAGTCAAAGCATAGAGTAGGGCAGTGTGAGCAGGACCAGCGGTGTCATTTGACTTAATAAATGAGGATCGGATGTCGTCAACCTTCTTTTCAAAATGGTTGACGAAGTCATCCACAGAGAGGGAGGGGGAGGAGGAGGAGGAGGATTCAGCAGGGAGGAGAAAGTGGCAAAGAGCTTCCTAGGGTTAGAGGCAGAGGCTTGAAATTTAGAGTGGTAGAAAGTGTCTTTAGCAGCGGAATCAGAGGAAGAGAATGTAGAGAAGGGAGTGAAAAGATGACAGTACCAGTCAAGGTTGGACACCTACTCATTCCAGAGGTTTTCTTTATTTTTACTATTTTCTACATCAAAACTATGAAATAACACATATGGAGTCATGTAGTAACCAAAAAAGTGTTAAACAAATCAAAATATATTTTATATTTGAGATTCTTCAAATAGCCACCCTTTGCCTTGATGACAGCTTTGCACACTCTTGGCATTCTCTCAACCAGCTTCATGAGGTAGTCACCTGGAATGCATTTCAATTAACAGGTGTGCCTTGTAAATTTGTGGAATTTCTTTCCTTAATGCGTTTCAGCCAATCAGTTTTTGTGACAAGGTAGAGGTGGTATACAGAAGATAGACCTATTTGTTAAAATACCAAGTCCATATTGTGGCAAGAACATCTCAAATAAGCAAAGAGAAACGACAGTCCATCATTACTTTAAGACATGAAGGTCAGTCAATCTGGAAAATTTCTAGAACTTTGAAAGTTTCTTCAAGTGCAGTCGCAAAAAGCGCTATGATGAAACTGGCTCTCATGAGGACCGCCACAGGAAAGGAAGACCCAGATTTACCTCTGCTGCAGAGGATACGTTCATTAGAATTAACTGCACCTCAGATTGCAGCCCAAATAAATGCTTCACAGAGTTCAAGTAACAGACACATCTCAACATCAACTGTTCAGAGGAGACTGCGTGAATCAGGCCTCCATGGTCGAATTGCTGCAAAGAAACCACTACTAAAGGACACCAATAAGAAAAAGAGACTTGCTTGGGCCAAGAATGAGCAATGGACATTAGACCAGTGGAAATCTGTCCTTTAATCTGATGAGTCCAAATGTAAGATTTTTGGTTCCAACCGTCGTGTCTTTGTGAGACGTAGAGTAGGTGAACGTATGATCTCCGCATGTGTGGTTCCCACCGTGAAGCATGGAGGAGGTGTGATGGTATGGGGGTGCTTTGCTGGTGACACTGATTTATTTAGAATTCAAGGCACACTTTACCAGCATGGCTACCACAACATTCTGCACTGATATGCCATCTCATCTGTTTTGCGCTTAGTGGGACTATCACCCAAAACACACCTCCAGGCTGTGTAAGGGCTATTTGACCATCAGATGACCTGGCCTCCACAATCATCTGACCTCAAACCACCTAAAATGGTTTGGGATGAGTTGGACCGCAGAGTGAAGGAAAAGCAGCCAAACAGTGCTCAGGATATTGGAACTCCTTAAAGACTGTTGGAAAAGCATTACAGGTGATGCTGGTTGAGAGAATGCCAAGAGTGTGCAAAGCTGTCATCAAGACAAAGGTTGGCTACTTTGAAGAATATAAAATATATTTTGATTTGTTTAACATGTTTTTGGTTACTACATGATTCCATATGTGTTATTTCATAGTTTTGATGTCTTCACTAGTATTCTACAATGTAGAATGCACCTAGTCATTCAAGGGGTTTTCTTTATTTTTACAATATATATTGATTTAAAATACAAGAAGTCATGCAATGTCTCATTCTTAATTATGCCCAAGTGGCCACAGTATAAACCTGGAGTAGAGTACAGCATTGTTTACAATAAAGCTATTATTGTCCTTTGTTAGTAGGGTGATGGTTGCTGACATTTTATTACATTTTAATAGTATTTGTATTGAACCTTTATTTAGCCAGGGAGTCTACAGTGAGGGAATAAAATATTTTGTCCCACTCCTCTTTGCAGATCTTCTCCAAGTCATTAAGGTTTCGAGGCTGACGTTTGGCAACTCGAACCTTCAGCTCCCTCCACAGATTTTCTATGGGATTAAGGTCTGGAGACTGGCTAGCCCACTCCAGGACCGTAATGTGCTTCTTCTTGAGCCACTCCTTTGTTGCCTTGGCCATGTGTTTTGGGTCATGCTGGAATACTCATCCACGACCCATTTTCAATGCCCTGGCTGAGGGAAGGAGGTTCTCACCCAAGATTTGACGGTACATGGCCCCGTCCATCGTCCCTTTGATGCGGTGAAGTTGTCCTGTCCCCTTAGCAGAAAAACACCCCCAAAGCATAATGTTTCCACCTCCATGTTTGACTGTGGTGATGGTGTTCTTGGGGTCATAGGCAGCATTCCTCCTCCAAACACAGCGAGTTGAGTTGATGCCAAAGAGCTCGATTTTGATCTGACCACAACAATTTCACCCAGTTCTCCTCTGAATGATTCAGATGTTCATTGGCAAACTTCAGACGGGCATGTATATGTGCTTTCTTGAGCAGGGGGACCTTGCGGGCGCTGCAGAATTTCAGTCCTTCACAGCGTAGTGTGTTACCAATTGTTTTCTTGGTGACTATGGTCCCAGCTGCCTTGAGATCATTGACAAGATCCTCCCGTGTAGTTCTGGGCTGATTCCTCACCGTTCTCATGATCATTGCAACTCCACGAGGTGAGATCTTGCATGGAGCCCCAGGCCGAGGGAGATTGACAGTTATTTTGTGTTTCTTCCATTTGCGAATAATCGCACCAACTGTTGTCACCTTCTCACCAAGCTGCTTGGCGATGGTCTTGTAGCCCATTCCAGCCTTGTGTAGGTCTACAATCTTGTCCCTGACATCCCTGGAGAGCTCTTTGGTCTTGGCCATGGTGGAGAGTTTGGAATCTGATTGATTGATTGCTTCTGTGGACAGGTGTCTTTTATACAGGTAACAAGCTGAGATTAGGAGCACTCCCTTTAAGAGTGTGCGCCTAATCTCAGCTCGTTACCTGTATAAAAGACACCTGGGAGCCAGAAATCTTTCTGATTGAGAGGGGGTCATACTTATTTCCCTCATTAAAATGCAAATCAATTAATAACGTTTTTGACATGCATTTTTCTGGATTTTTTTGTTGTTACTCTGTCTCTCACTGTTCAAATAAACCTACCATTAAAATTATAGACTGATCATTTCTTTGTCAGTGGGCAAACGTACAAAATCAGCAGGGGATCAAAAACTTTTTTCCCTCACTGTATGTAGCATTAACTAAAGTTCATTTGTTTGTATTTTTTTAAGGTTCGACCAGGACACACCGCAGTCCGTTGCTCCTGTGGCACCAAGTCCCATGCCTTCCAAGCAGCCCATGGGAGGTCTTTGCTCCCGCACTTACATCACCTTTAGCGACGAGGAGGCTTTTGAGGCTGCCTTCCCCCAGGCAGTGCGGACTGGCTCCCAGCCCCCCACCCAGGAAGTCTGTCCTGTCACCCACAAGGCTGCACTGTACAAAGACCCAGTTACAGACATCCCCTATGCCAACACACAAGCCTTTTGCATTATTCGTGAAGCTTACCGCAAATATGTGGCAGCTCATGGATTCCCCAACTCTGCAGGGGGTTTCTCTGTGGTTGATGCCTCAGGTGCCAGGGGTGCCCGCCAGAAAATGGTCAAGCAGAGCACAGTTGCAACATAGAAGTTTATGTTCTCTCACAAGTCATATGAAAGAGTCTGTCCTCCTCCAATTTAGAGCCCCTCATCTGTTCAAAGATTTAAGGCTACAGTCTGGGATTAATCTTTCAGCGAAATGGCAGCCCCACCGCTTTTTTTGTATACCTGGCTATGGCATGGGGCTACAGAAATTATTGTTTGTAAACATTGGAATAATACAATGTACATTTGGGATAGAGCAGGGCTTTCCAATCCTGTTGCTGGAGAGCTACCATCCTGTAGTTAAAAAAATAAATAAAAATGTTCAATAAATTTCCTTTTAACATCCTGGGCCCTTTTTTGGCTGGCGCTAAGGAGGCGCAAGTTTCAAATGCACGTTAGTTTGCAATTTCGTCATGGAAAAACTGCCGCACTGGCATTTTCCAGCCCTAACGCCAGGTTCAGCAATTTACCTGTCTAACATCCGCTCGCTTGCACTGAGGTAGGAGGGGTGGCAATATTTGAGGTGTGTCCTTAAAAACAAGTGCAAAAGTGAATATTTCATGCAGCGCTAATGGGAAGTTTTAAGATCCACAAAAAGTAGTTCTTAACGGTAACGCAGTTGATAATGGCATGGATTTTTAGAGCGGAAACGCAGCCTATCCAGCCATGACGTACAGTGTCCAGGGAAGGAGAGACGTGCCTTTTGTGCCGGTGAATCTCGTATTTAGAAACCTAAATAAACGATTGGTTTTCCCCCTTTTCTTTTAATTTGATTAAAAACCAAGCATAGCCTATCCTCCTTTTTAATCAAGGCTGGTTTAGAAGCATCGTATAGGTGCGTCTTTTTATGCTGGCCATTAGCCAAACGTAACCTATGATTAAAAGGGTTTTAGATGGTCTACTTAGAGTGCTTTTAAATATTGGAGGTTTTTGCCCTCATGCTTTTATAATTCACATATCAACAGCTGATTTTAAAAATATATATCTGCCTCGCTCTAGGCAACGATGCAATTGACAGGTGCCTAGTATTTGGTATAGACGTGCAAATGTTATGCGTAAAGACATTTAGGCCTACGTGTGCACAAGGTGCCATGGAACGAGAGAAGTGATTTTATGCTATAGTGCTTCTAACCCGAACCTGTTTAGAAATATTGTTGTTGGTTTAAAAAACTGATTGTTTTTCATTTAATTTGATTTAAAACCAAACTTATTAGAAAGATTCCATGGGTCCATGGCTTGAATGCAATACAATACAATTTGTGAGCAGTATAACGGGTGGACATTCCCCCTTTCTCTTTATGTTGGAACTTTATCCAGCTCCTGTGAACAGTTTGGATGTGCATAAAACCCTCCATAGTCTGTTGCCTTGTCTGTATTTAGACATACAGTGCCTTCAGAAAGTATTCCCGCCCCTTGACCTTTTCCACATGTTGTTGTGTGTACAGCCTGAATTTAAAATGGAATAAATGTAGATATTGTGTCACTGGCCTGCACACAATACCCCATAATTTCAGTGGAATTATGTTTTTCAAAATGTTTACAAATTAATTTAAAATGAAAAGCTAAAATGTAGTGAGTCAATAGGTATTCAACCCCTTTGTTACGGCAAGCCTAAATAAGTTCAGTATTAAACATTTGCTTAGCTCACATAAGTTGCATGGACTCACTCTGTGTGCAATAATAGTGTTAAACATGATTTTTGAATTACTACCTCATCTCTATACCCAACGCATACAATTATCTTTAAGGTCCCTCAGTCAAGCAGTGAATTTCAAACACACAAAATCCTGGAGGAAAACCTGGTTCAGTCTGCTTTCCAACAGACCCTGGGAGATAAATTCACCTTTCAGCAGGACAATAACCTGAAACACAAGGCCAAATATACACTGGAGTTGCTTATCAAGATGACATTGAATGATCCTGAGTGGCCTAGTTAGTTTTGACTTAAATTGGCTTGAAAATCTATGGCCAGTCTTGCAAATAGCTGTTTAGCAATGATCTACAGCCGACTTGAAAGAGCTTGAAGATTTTTCTTTAGAAGAATGTGCAAATATTGTACCATGTGTGCAAAGCTCTTAGACTTACATAGAAAGATTCACAGCTGTAAACGCTGCCAAAGGTGATTCCATCATGTATTGACTAAGGTGTGTGAATAATTAAGTAAATGAGAGATTTATGCATTTCATTTTTTTATAAATTAGCAAACATTTCCAAAAGCATGTTTTCATTTTGTCATTATGGGATATTGTGTGTAGATGAGTGAGAAAAAATAATAATATTTAATCCATTTTGAATTCAGGCTGTAACTAGGGCTGTTGCGGTGATCGTATTATCACCACACCGGCAGTCATGAGTCATGACCGCAGTAAAAATCTGTGACTGTTGAGTCATGGTAATCTATGCACTCTGGACATGCGTTAGTAGTACCCAACTCGCTAACGATCATCAGGTAGCCAATGGCCTGGTACTCAGGCTCTATTGTCCCTCTAATCACTCTGACATCAATGCAAATGAAAATCACATCAAATACTTATCAAAACAGTATGTGCTTTTAAAACTCACCTCACTGTGATTGATCAATTTGTAAATAGTTCAACATGTTGAAACTGAGTGGGAAACATGGTTGTTGTGTATGTTTCAAATTAAATGAAATTTTATTGGTCACATACAGTTGAAGTTGGAAGTTTACATACACTTAGGTTGGAGTTATTAAAACTAATTTTTCAACCACTCCACACATTTCTTGTTAACAAACTATAGTTTTGGCAAGTCGGTTAGGACATCTACTTTGTGCATGACACAAGTCATTTTTCCAACAATTGTTTACAGACAGATTATTTCACTTATAATTCACTGTATCACAATTCCAGTGGGTCAGAAGTTTACATACACTAAGTTGACTGTGCCTTTAAACAGCTTGGAAAATTCCAGAAAATGATGTCAGGGCTTTAGAAGCTTCTGATAGGCTAATTGACATTATTTGAGTCAATTGGAGGTGTACCTGTGGATGTATTTCAAGGCCTACCTTCAAACTCAGTGCTTCTTTGCTTGACATCATGGGAAAATCAAAAGAAATCAGCCAAGACCTCAGAAAAAAAATGGTAGACCTCCACAAGTCTGGTTCATCCTTAGGAGCAATTTCCAAATGCCTGAAAGTACCACGTTCATCTGTACAAACAATAGTACACAAGTATAAACACCATGGGACCACACAGCCGTCAGGAAGGAGACACGTTATGTCTCCTAGAGATGAACGTACTTTGGTGCGAAAAGTGCAAATCAATCCCAGAACAACAGCAAAGGAACTTGTGAAGATGCTGGAGGAAACCGGTACAAAAGTATCTACAGTAAAACGAGTCCTATATCGACATAACCTGAAAGGCCGCTTAGCAATGAAGAAGCCACTGCTCCAAAACCGCCATAAAAAGCCAGACTACGGTTTGCAACTGCACATGGGGACAAAGATCGTACTTTTTGGAGAAATGTCCTCTGGTCTGATGAAACAAAAATATAATTGTTTGGCCATAATGACCATCGTTATGTTTGGAGGAAAAAGGAGGTTGCTTGCAAGCCAAAGAACACCATCCCAAACGTGAAGCACAGGGGTGGCAGCATCATGCTGTGGGGGTGCTTTGCTGCAGGAGGGACTGGTGCACTTCACAAAATAGATGGCATCATGAGGAAGAAAAATTATGTGTAGATTTGAAGCAACATCTCAAGACATCAGTCAGGAAGTTAAAGCTTGGTCGCAAATGGGTATTCCAAATGGACAATGACCCCAAGCATACTTCCAAAGTTGTGGCAAAATGGCTTAAGGACAACAAAGTCAAGGTATTGGAGTTGCCATCACAAAGCCTTGACCTCAATCCTATAGAAAAGTTGTGGGCAGAACTGAAAAAGCTTGTGCAAGCAAGGAGGCCTACTAACCTGACTCAGTTACACCAGCTCTGTCAGGAGGAGCTTGTGGAAGGCTCACCCAATTTATTGTGGGAAGCTTGTGGAAGGCTACCCAAAATGTGTGACCCAAGTTAAACAATTTAAAGGCAATGCTACCAAATACTAATTGAGTGTATGTAAACTTCTGACCCGCTGGGAATGTGATGAAAGAAATAAAAGCTGAAATAAATAATTCTCTCTTCTATTATTCTGACATTTCACATTCTTAAAATAAAGTGGTGATCCTAACTGACCTAAGACGGGGAATTTACACTAGGATTAAATGTCAGGAATTGTGAAAAACTGAGTTTAAATGTATTTGGCTAACGTGTATGTAAACTTCCGACTTCAACTGTACGTGTTGAGCAGATGTTATTGCGGGTGTAGCAAAATGCTTGTGTTTCTAGCTCCGACAGTGCAGTATATCTAACAAGTACATTTACATTTTAGTCATTTAGCAGACGCTCTTAACCAGAGCGACTTACAGGAGCAATTAGGGTTAAGTGCCTTGCTCAAGGGCACATTTACGTCATTTAGCAGACGCTCTTATCCAGAACGACTCACCAATTGGTGCGTTCACCCTATAGCCAGTGGGATAACCACTTTACAATTTTTGGGGATATCTAACAGTAATATCTAACAATTTCACAACATATACCCAATACACACAAATCAAAGTAAAGCAATGGAATTTATAAGAATATCTAAATAAATACACGGACGAGTAATGTCAGAGCGGCATAGACTAAGATACAGTAGAATAGTATAGAATACAGTATATACATGTGAGATGAGTAATGCAAGATATGTAAACATTATTAAAGTGACTAGTGTTCCATTTATTAAAGTGCCAGTGATTTCTAATCTATGTATATAGGCAGCAGCCTCTAATGTGCTGGTGAAGCTGTTTTGCAGTCTCTTGGTCCCAGCTTTGATGCACCTGTACTGACCTCACCTTCTGGATGATAGAAGGGTGAACAGGCAGTGGCTCGGGTGGTTGTTGTCCTTGATTATCTTTTTGGCCTTCCTGTGACATCGGGTGCTGTAGGTTTCCTGGAGGGCTGGTAGTTTGCCACCATCAGGAAGTACAAAGGCAGGATCGGCGCATGCGTAGCTGTATTCAGCACCGTTGTATGGACATCGCTTGTGCTGCATCTCCACTCACGACACGGGTAATAGGGGAGCTCCGTGGTGCTGAAATGGACAGCGCCTCTGCCCAGTTGCCAAGGGATATTTCCCGTTTGAGGGACTTTTGACACGCTATAGGCACAGTTCAGTACACCCCTCATCCAATAGACCCCAGCAACTTCCTTTTGGATCCATGTTTACGGTATAGGGGATGCATTTGAGACATACCTTACGTCTCTGATCTTGTCAATATCAGCATTTTGCTCTACTTAACGTGAAGTTACATCATAATAGTCATCATCATAATAGTAGTACATTACAGTATATGTTTGAGTAAAATAGTACCATTTAAAGGGAGTATGTCAGGGTCAATTACTGACAAATGAGAACACACTAATCCTCAGGGGTCATTTTGGGGCAAAACGCACCACTTTGTGAAGGTTTTGTTTTGATTGAAGAGCAAGAAAAGTATGATTTGGTTCCACTTCTTTCCCTTCTAAATGCGTTTGCCTAAGGACAGCCAGTATGCACATATCTAAATGTAATAAAACATTTAATTTAATTTTTTTGCCACTCAGAACACAGACATTTACCTTAAGGGGAGTTACCCTCATTTTAGAATTCCCACCCATACATTTTCATGACAGTGTTCCTAATCTGCAGTAGGCAAAGCAGTTGAAAATCGGTAGGTTAACACCAAACCGTGAAGTGATTATGAATTCAGAGCAGTCGGATTAAGTCCTAGTCAAATATATTTGAACAAACGAACAACAATATCACACGGAAAGTGATGTGAGCATTGCATTGTGGAAAGCAATGACTTTACAAGAACACGTATTGCAATGCGAAGCATGTATTTCTAGATGAAACACTGATTCAGTGTTGTGAACAAGTACCTGTACGATTTGGTGTGCTCTACTTGAACATGCGCTTAGAGTTTTGAAACCACTGCCTATACGATGAGTTGTTGTTGTTGTTTTTTTTACCACATACTTATGGAAATTGCACCGGTTGAGAGATGATGGCTCTCTTGTGCCTACGGTGAAGGGTACTTCTGATCCAGCAGGTGGTGCTAAGATCCCTCCCTATATGACTTGAATGATGAGTTGATTTATTCCTTATAGCTCCTAATGATTTTAAGGCCAGTGTTGGCAAACATTACTTCTGCTCCAGCAGGTGGCCATGAAATCCCCCCCTATATGACTTGACTGACCAGGTAGTTGATGGACTCCTTATAGCTCTTAATGATTTCAGGCAGAGTGTTGGCCACATGACTTCTGGTCCAGCAGGTGGTGGTGAAATTAGTCCCTATAGGAGTTGACTCATTTCTTTGAGGTCCTAAATGAAGCATAGGGCGTCAACAGTGCATCTCGGCCGAACCCTGTTCCGGGCCCATTGCTTCACTCGATTCCAGATGATTCCGGTGTTCTTCGTCTCCTCTTCAATAGTCCTTCTCCACGTCTTCCTTCCCGTCTTGCCCTGTGTGTTCCACTGAAGTGTCTGTGTTTTTATGTCGTTAGGAGTTTTCCTCAGTGTGTCCCCCTTCCATTTCCACTTTCTGTCCCAGTTGGGTAGCTATCCATTATACTGTAGCCTACTTACTACCAATGTCACTGTAGTCAAAGGTGATTTTGGATGATTATATATGATTATTATTACGATATGTTATTATATTATTATTGTCAAGCCTATAGGGTGTGGTAACAGGCCCTCTGTGATTTGTTGTTGTACTGTACATGTCAAGTATCTGCACTCTAGCCTAATTCTCCTAACCCGCTAGGGAAAAGTCACTTCCGGTCGTAGCTGTATCCCACCTAGTCAAAACCTTGTTAGTCCTTATCCTAAAAGGCACCCTCTGTTCCTCGATATACTCCACCGAGGGCCGGCAGCCAGTAAGTACAGGTAAGTGACAATTATGGCAACAATAAGTTGTCCTATGAAAGCTAGTCACATCTGAGATGTTAAACTGCACTGAATGATAAAGTGGCAGTCTGTGCTCTTGGGCCCTTATGGCATCAGTGCCCCCCTCCAATTTGTCCCTTTTGAAATGAACAGTTGAGATGGGCCCTCTTTCTGTGGCCGTCCTTTGACGACACATCTGAGGCTATCCTGCGGGAATACAAATGATCAACATCATAACAATAATCCCCATTATAAGAAGCTTTATTATTGGTTTGCAAAGAAAGGTACCATACAATATTGGCACATCACTATCACCTCTGTATGGGTAGGAAATCAATCCCTTCATTGTGTGTGTGTGGGTGTGGGTGTGGGTGTGTGTGTAAAGGTACGCCACTCTCGGCCTCACCGTTTATGCATACGGTCGTCTTTATGCAACAAAATAGAAGACATTCCCAAATGTGCTTACATCATAGCGTAATGTCAGGGAGTCACACAAACAGTGTGTGTTGTTTGGCTGCAACACACATTAGGCATAAGGATGATGACAACTATTTTCTAAATGCTCCAGCTTTCAGAGGGATCACCACCCCTCCCATCCGCACCCCAGGTCCTCTTGGCCCCCTTACTGTCAGGCCGAGTGCTGTCTAGGGAAGAAAGAAGAAGAGCGATGTTATTAATGACAGTCAATACGACACGTCCTTCCATAGCTAAACAGACTGATCCTACTAGTTCAGTGTTTCCCAACTCCAGCGGTAGAGTAGCCTACCCCCAACAGGACCCATTTTTCTTGTAGGCCTGGACAGCCACAGCTGATTGAACAACCTGTCACCTAAATTACCAAGTCCTCAATGAGTAGAATCAGGTGCAACAACAACAACAACAACAATATGAGGAGAGGGACACAGTGTACTAGCTGATCTCCCAGTTGTCACAGTTTGGCCTTGTGTTCCACATAGCCTATATCAGTATTTGAGTATGTTTCCCGCGCACGTTAGTTGCTTTCACGTCATCTTTGAAATCGCTCCTCCCTAGTCCCCTAGAACGAGCGCCCTCCCCTTTGCAACGCCTCCGAACATATAACAGACGCGCGCTTTCTGTGCCGCCGGCCTCAATCAGGTCGACCAAACGCAGATAATAGCGCACCGCGCACCGGCGCTGAAGTCATTCATTCACTTGAACTCAACTAGCGAACACACCATGTCCGGAAGAGGCAAAGGCGGCAAGGGACTCGGAAAAGGAGGCGCCAAGCGTCACCGCAAAGTTCTCCGCGATAACATCCAGGGAATCACCAAACCCGCTATCCGCCGTCTGGCTCGCCGCGGCGGCGTGAAGCGTATTTCGGTCTGATCTACGAGGAGACCCGCGGTGTCCTGAAGGTGTTCCTGGAGAACGTGATCCGTGACGCAGTCACCTACACCGAACACGCCAAGAGGAAGACCGTTACAGCCATGGACGTGGTCTACGCTCTGAAACGTCAGGGACGCACCCTGTACGGTTTCGGCGGTTAAACCCACTCTCTTCGGAACCTCAACACCCCGACTCGAACCCAAAGGCTCTTTTAAGAGCCACCCACATCCGCTTAAAATGGGCCCATTCCATGTAGTGTTATATATAACAACAAATGTTTAGTATGCAATTTAGTAAGAAAGTATGAGCCACTTCGAGTGGACAGGGAGTATTAATTAGAGGATTCTAATGTCCCGTCCACTTTTAGCGCACAGAGGGAGGCCTATATCTGACAGTGGCAAAGTGTAAGAACGTTATTATTTTGGGTCAAGCAATAGTGGAATTTGGACAACATAAAGCCACCACGAGTCGGTAGACGTGGCTCGAAAAAAGAGGGGACAGCGCGCACACACACACACAGTCCAAAATGGGAGCCCTATGTCTGACGGTGCCAAAGTGGGCAATTTATCACCAGCATTATTTGGCACAACAATCGTGCCATTTGGACACCTATTAAAGCCCCCCTTTTGAAACACACAATTCCCCCATCGGTCACAGAGCATAGACTATAGAGAGGAGGGAGGGAGGGAGGGAGGGAGGGGAGCAAGCAGGGGAGTGTCTACGGCCGCTGACTTTGCTTAGCTTCCTCTTCATAAGACGGGTAAGCGCCCTTCACCCCCTCATTCGTTTCTGAGAAGCAACGAGACATCATCATGCCCGAGCCAGCAAAGTCAGCGCCCAAGAAGGGGCTCCAAGAAAGCCGTCACCAAGACCGCAGGGAAAGGCGGCAAGAAGCGCAGAAAGTCCAGGAAGGAGAGTTACGCCATCTACGTGTACAAAGTCCTGAAGCAGGTCCACCCCGACACCGGCATCTCCTCCAAGGCCATGGGAATCATGAACTCCTTCGTGAACGACATCTTCGAGCGTATCGCCGGAGAGTCCTCTCGCCTGGCCCACTACAACAAGCGTTCTACCATCACCTCCAGGGAGATCCAGACCGCGGTACGCCTGCTACTCCCCGGTGAACTTGCCAAACACGCCGTGTCCGAGGGCACCAAGGCCGTAACCAAGTACACCAGCTCCAAGTAAACAGCGCATTTGGACTGCTCTACTAACCCAAAGGCTCTTTTAAGAGCCACCCACTCTGTCAGTAAAAAAAAGCAATTCCATCGCCACCGAATGAATGCGTAGGTAGGCTGCGTTACATTGTACGACCGCGGTTACATTATATCATTGTTTAATGGGCGCCGCGTGCCGCCTCGGAGAGCGGCTACATTGTATCATTGTTTAATGGGCGGCGCGCGCCTGCTCAGAGAGCGGCTACATTGTATCATTTCCCCTGGCCGTTCCAGCGTAGGGGTTTAGCGCGCCTTTTTTGGTGTCTTTGCGCGCTGAATAGTAACCCATGTTTGTCGGGCTCCATTCCAGGTGAAGGCAATGTAAAATGGCACCATTTGACAAAGGGTGTAAATAAATAAATCAAAAAGGCAGTAAGTTGGGTTTGATTGGAAAGAAATTCCTTTTATCATCTAATGAGCAGATAGTCATTTTGAGTTGACTTCCTGAATCGGTAGGACAAGGATGGAGTGAATGGATGCTCAATCATTGGACTATACCCTAATGATGTGAACGAGAATGATGATGGCAAGAATAAAAAGGTGGTGAATAATATGAATGTATATTATATAGATATATATATATGAACGTAGCCCTTTTGGCCTACAGGTCATTTCCGGTCAAGGTCGCATCATCCATGTAGTCCCCTGTAGCTCAGTTGGTAGAGCACAGCGCTTACAACGCCAGGGTTGCGGGTTTGTTTCCCACGGGGGGCCAGTATGAAAATGTACGCACTCACTTACCTGTAAGTGGCTCTGGATAAGAGCGTCTGCTACATGA